>NW_028225182.1:27447252-27604847 GCF_052327205.1 Somniosus microcephalus | reverse complement strand
GGGGGAAGGAAGGGGGGGAAGGAAGGGGGGGGGAGGAAGGATGAAGAAGGGGGGAAAAAAGGGGGGAAAGAAGGGGTGGAAGAAGGGGTGGGAAGGAAGGGGGGGAAGGAAGGGGGGAAGGAAGGGGGGGAAGGAAGGGGGGGGAAGGAAGGATGAAGAAGGGGGGAAAAAAGGGGGGAAGGAAGGGGGGGAAGAAGAAGGGGAAAGAAGGGGGGGAGGAGAAGGGGGGAGGAGAAGGGGGGAGGAGAAGGGGGGAGAGGGGGGGAGAGGGGGGAAAGAAGGGGGTGGAAGAAGGGGTGGAAGAAGGGGGGGGAAGGGCGGGGGGGGGAAGAAGGGGGGGGAAGAAGGGGGGGGAAGGAAGGGGGGGAGAAGAAGGGGAGGGGAGAAAGAAGGGGGTGGAGAAGGGGGGGGAGAGAAGTGGGGGGGGGAAGATGGGGGGGGGGAAGATGGGGGGGGGAGATGGGGGGGGGAAGATGGGGGGGAAGATGGGGGAGGGGGAAGGAAAAAAAAGGGTGGGGGAAGAAGGGGGGGAAGAAGGGGGGGGAAGGAGGGGTTGGGGAAGGAGGGGGGTGGGGAAGGAGGGGGGGGAAGGAAGGGGGGGAAGGGAGGGCGGGGAAGAAAGGAAGGGGGGGGGCGAAGGGAGGGCGGGGAAGAAGGGGGGGAAGGAAGGAAGGGGGGGGAAGAAGGGGGAGAAGAAGGGGGGTGAAGAAGGGCGGGGGAAGGGGGGGGGAAGGGGGGGTGAAGAAGGGCGGGGAAGGGGGGTTGAAGAAGGGCGGGGGAAGGAAGGGGGGGAGAAGGGCGGGGGAAGAAGGGGGGGGAAGAAGGGGGGGGGGGAAGAAGGGGGGGGAAGAAGGGGGGGGGGAAGAAGGGGGGGGGGAAGAAGGGGGGGGCGGAAGGAGGGGGCGGAAGGAGGGGGGGGAAGAAGGGGGAGAAGAAGGGGGGTGAAGAAGGCGGGGGAAGGGGGGGAAGAAGGGGGGGAAGGGGGGGTGAAGAAGGGCGGGGAAGGAAGGGGGGTTGAAGAAGGGCGGGGGAAGAAGGGGGGTTGAAGAAGGGCGGGGGAAGGAAGGGGGGGGGCGGAAGAAGGGGGGAAGAAGGGGGGGAAGGGGGGGTGAAGAAGGGGGTGCGGAAGAAGGGGGGGGAAGGGGAAGAAGGGCGGGGGAAGAAGGGGGGGGAGAAGGGGGGGGGGGGGGGAGAAGGGGGGGGGGGGAGAAGGGTGGGGGAAGAAGGGGGGGGAAGAAGGGGGGGGAAGGGGGGGTGAAGAAGGGCGGGGGAAGGGGGGGGAGAAGGGGGGGGAAGAAGGGGGGTGCGCAAGGGGGGTGGAAGAAGGGGGGGGGAGAAGAAGGGGGTGGAAGAAGGGGGGGCGAAGAAGGGGGGGAAGGGGGGGTGAAGAAGGGCGGGGGAAGGGGGGGAAGAAGGGGGGGGGAAGGGGGGGGTGAAGAAGGGCGGGGAAGGGGGGTTGAAGAAGGGCGGGGGAAGGAAGGGGGGGCGGAAGAAGGGGGGGGAAGAAGGGGGGGGGGAAGGGGGGGGGAAGGGGGTGCGGAAGAAGGGGGGGAAGGGGAAGAAGGGCGGGGGAAGAAGGGGGGGAAGGGGGGGTGAAGAAGGGCGGGGGAAGAAGGGGGGGAAGGGGGGGGAAAAGGGCGGGGGAAGAAGTGGGGGGGGAAGAAGGGGGGGGGAAGAAGGGAGGGGTGGAAGGAGGGGGGGCGGAAGAAGGGGGGTGCGGAAGAAGGGGGGGAAGGGGAAGAAGGGCGGGGGAAGAAGGGGGGGAAGGGGGGGTGAAGAAGGGCGGGGGAAGAAGGGGGGGAAGGGGGGGGAAAAGGGCGGGGGAAGAAGTGGGGGGGGAAGAAGGGGGGGGGAAGAAGGGAGGGGTGGAAGGAGGGGGGGCGGAAGAAGGGGGGTGCGGAAGAAGGGGGGTGCGGAAGGGGGTTGGAAGAAGGGGGGGGAAGGGGGGGGGAGAAGGGGGTGGAAGAAGGGGGGGCGAAGAAGGGGGGGGGCGAAGAAGGGGGGGGAAGAAGGGGGGGGTGAAGAAGGGCGGGGGAAGAAGGGGGGGGTGAAGAAGGGCGGGGGAAGGGCGGTTGAAGAAGGGCGGGGGAAGGGCGGTTGAAGAAGG
The DNA here is from genome assembly GCF_052327205.1 of Somniosus microcephalus. Classification (NCBI taxonomy): domain Eukaryota; kingdom Metazoa; phylum Chordata; class Chondrichthyes; order Squaliformes; family Somniosidae; genus Somniosus; species Somniosus microcephalus. Next base: position 27,602,740 of record NW_028225182.1, on the reverse strand, counting down.
GCGGGGGAAGGAAGGGGGGGCGGAAGAAGGGGGGGAAGAAGGGGGGGGAAGGGGGGGTGAAGAAGGGGGTGCGGAAGAAGGGGGGGGAAGGGGAAGAAGGGGGGGAAGGGGGGGGAGAAGGGGGTGTGAAGAAGGGGGGGGGAAGGGGGGGAAGAAGGGCGGGGAAGGGGGGGGAAGGGGGGGTGAAGAAGGGGGGGAAGGGGGGGTGAAGAAGGGGGGGGAAGGGGAAGAAGGGCGGGGGAAGAAGGGGGGGGAAGGGGGGGTGAAGAAGGGGGTGCGGAAGAAGGGGGGGAAGGGGAAGAAGGGGGGGAAGGGGGGGAGAAGGGGGTGTGAAGAAGGGGGGGGAAGGGGGGGGGAAGAAGGGGGGGAAGGGGGGGAGAAGGGGGTGTGAAGAAGGGGGGGGGGAAGGGGGGGAAGAAGGGCGGGGAAGGGGGGGGAAGGGGGGGTGAGAAGGGGGGGGAAGGGGGGGTGAAGAAGGGCGGGGGAAGAAGGGGGGGTGAAGATGGGGGGGAAGGAAGGGGGGGAAAAGAAGGAGGGGAAGAAGGGGGGGGCGAAGAAGGGGGGGGAAGGGGGGGAAGAAGGGGGGGGAGAAGGGGGGGGAAGAAGGGCGGGGGAAGAAGGGCGGAGGAAGGGGGGAAGAAGGGGGGGGAAGAAGGGGGGGTGCGGATGAAGGGGGGGAAGAAGGGGGGGTGCGGAGGAAGGGGGGTGAAGAAGGGGGGGGGGGAAGGGGGGGTGAAGAAGGGCGGGGGAAGAAGGGGGGGGGGGAAGGGGGGGTGAAGAAGGGCGGGGGAAGAAGGGGGGGGGGGAAGAAGGGGGGGAAGAAGGGCGGGGGAAGAAGGGCGGGGGAAGAAGGGCGGAGGAAGGGGGGAAGAAGGGGGGGGAAGAAGGGGGGGTGCGGATGAAGGGGGGGAAGAAGGGGGGGTGCGGAGGAAGGGGGGTGAAGAAGGGGGGGGGGAAGGGGGGGTGAAGAAGGGCGGGGGAAGAAGGGGGGGGGGGAGAAGGGGGGAAAAGAAGGAGGGGAAGAAGGGGGGGGCGAAGAAGGGGGGGGAAGGGGGGGAAGAAGGGGGGGGAGAAGGGTGGGGGAGAAGATGGGGGGAAGAAGGGGGGGGAAGAAGGGCGGGGGAAGAAGGGCGGGGGAAGAAGGGCGGAGGAAGGGGGGAAGAAGGGGGGGGAAGAAGGGGGGGTGCGGATGAAGGGGGGGAAGAAGGGGGGGTGCGGAGGAAGGGGGGTGAAGAAGGGGGGGGGGAAGGGGGGGTGAAGAAGGGCGGGGGAAGAAGGGGGGGGGGAGAAGGGGGGGTGAAGATGGGGGGGAAGAAGGGGGGGAAGAAGGGGGGGGGAAGGGGGGAAGAAGGGGGGGGGAGAAGGGGGGGTGAAGATGGGGGGGAAGAAGGGGGGGAAGAAGGGGGGGGCGAAGAAGGGGGGGGGAAGGGGGGGAAGAAGGGGGGAAGAAGGGGGGGCGAAGAAGGGGGGGGAAGAAGGGGGGGGAAGAAGGGGGGGGAAGAAGGGCGGGGGAAGGGGGGGAAGGGGGGGTGAAGAAGGGCGGGGGAAGGGGGGGAAGAAGGGGGGGGAAGGGGGGGTGAAGAAGGGCGGGGGAAGGGGGGTTGAAGAAGGGCGGGGGAAGGAAGGGGGGCGGAAGAAGGGGGGGAAGAAGGGGGGGGGAAGGGGGTGCGGAAGAAGGGGGGGAAGGGGAAGAAGGGCGGGGGAAGAAGGGGGGGAAGGGGGGGGAAAGGGCGGGGGAAGAAGTGGGGGGGGAAGAAGGGGGGGGGAAGAAGGGAGGGGTGGAAGGAGGGGGGGCGGAAGAAGGGGGGTGCGGAAGAAGGGGGGGAAGGGGAAGAAGGGCGGGGGAAGAAGGGGGGAAGGGGGGGTGAAGAAGGGCGGGGGAAGAAGGGGGGGAAGGGGGGGGAAAAGGCGGGGGAAGAAGTGGGGGGGGAAGAAGGGGGGGGAAGAAGGGAGGGGTGGAAGGAGGGGGGCGGAAGAAGGGGGGTGCGGAAGAAGGGGGGTGCGGAAGGGGGTTGGAAGAAGGGGGGGGAAGGGGGGGGAGAAGGGGGTGGAAGAAGGGGGGGGCGAAGAAGGGGGGGGCGAAGAAGGGGGGGGAAGAAGGGGGGGGTGAAGAAGGGCGGGGGAAGAAGGGGGGGTGAAGAAGGGCGGGGGAAGAAGGGGGGGTGAAGAAGGGCGGGGGAAGGGCGGTTGAAGAAGGGCGGGGGAAGGAAGGGGGGGCGGAAGAAGGGGGGGAAGAAGGGGGGGGAAGGGGGGGTGAAGAAGGGGGTGCGGAAGAAGGGGGGGGAAGGGGAAGAAGGGGGGGAAGGGGGGGGAGAAGGGGGTGTGAAGAAGGGGGGGGAAGGGGGGGGAAGGGGGGGTGAAGAAGGGGGGGAAGGGGGGGGTGAAGAAGGGGGGGGGAAGGGGAAGAAGGGCGGGGGAAGAAGGGGGGGGAAGGGGGGGTGAAGAAGGGGGTGCGGAAGAAGGGGGGGGAAGGGGGGGGAAGGGGAAGAAGGGCGGGGGAAGAAGGGGGGGAAGGGGGGGAGAAGGGGGTGTGAAGAAGGGGGGGGGGAAGGGGGGGTGAAGAAGGGGGGGAAGAAGGGGGGGTGAAGATGGGGGGGAAGGAAGGGGGGGAAAAGAAGGGGGGAAGAAGGGGGGGAGAAGATGGGGGGGAAGAAGGGGGGAAGAAGGGCGGGGGAAGAAGGGGGGGGAAGAAGGGCGGGGGAAGAAGGGCGGAGGAAGGGGGGGGAAGGAAGGGGGGAAGAAGGGGGGGGGGGAAGAAGGGGTGCGGATGAAGGGGGGGAAGAAGGGGGGGGTGCGGAGGAAGGGGGGGGAAGAAGGGCGGGGCGGAAGAAGGGGGGGAAGAAGGGCGGGGAAGGGGGGGAAGGGGGGGTGAAGAAGGGCGGGGGAAGAAGGGGGGGAAGAAGGGGGGGGGAGAAGGGGGGGTGAAGATGGGGGGGAAGAAGGGGGGGAAGAAGGGGGGGGCGAAGAAGGGGGGGGGAAGGGGGGGAAGAAGGGGGGGGGAGAAGGGGGGGTGAAGATGGGGGCGAAGAAGGGGGGGGGGGAAGGGGGAGAAGGGGGGGAAGAAGGGGGGGGAAGAAGGGCGGGGGAAGGGCGGGGAAGGAAGGGGGGAAGAAGGGGGGGGAAGAAGGGGGGGAAGAAGGGGGGGGAAGAAGGGCGGGGGAAGGGCGGGAAGGAAGGGGGGAAGAAGGGGGGGGGAAGAAGGGGGGGGGCGAAGAAGGGGGGGGAAGGGGGGGAAGAAGGGGGGGTGCGGAGGAAGGGGGGGGAAGAAGGGCGGGGGAAGGGGGGGTGAAGAAGGGCGGGGCGGAAGAAGGGGGGGAAGAAGGGCGGGAAGAAGGGGGGGGCGGAAGAAGGGGGAAGGGGGGGAGAAGGGGGTGGGGAAGGGGGTGGGAAGAAGGGAGGGGAAGAAGGGAGGGGAAGAAGGGGGGGAAGGGGGGTGGGGAAGGGGGGGGAAAGAAGACGGGGGAAGGGGGGGAAAGAAGACGGGGGAAGGGGGGGGAAAGAAGACGGGGGAAGGGGGGGTGAAGAAGGGGGGGGCGGAAGAAGGGGGGGGAAGAAGGGAGGGGGGGGAAAGGGCGGGGGGAAGTAAGGTGGGGAAGGGGGGTGGGGAAGGGGGGAAAGGGGGGGCGGAAGAAGGGGGGGGGAAGAAGGGGGGGAAGAAGGGAGGGGGAAGAAGGGAGGGGGAAGAAGGGAGGGGGGGGAAGAAGGGTGGGGAAGGCGGGGGAAGGGGGGGGAATGAAGGCGGGGGAAGGGGGGGGGAATGAAGGCGGGGGAATGAAGGCGGGGGAAGGGGGGGGTGAAGAAGGGGGGGGAGAAGGGGGGGTGAAGAAGGGGGGGGGAAGAAAGGGGGGGGGAAGAAGGAAGGTGGGGAAGGGGGGTGGGGGGTGAAGAAGGGGGGGGGAAGAAAGGGGGGGGGAAGAAGGAAGGTGGGGAAGGGGGGTGGGGAAGGGGGGTGGGGAAAGAAGGCGGAAGAAGGGGGGGGAGAAGGGGGGGCGGAAGAGGGTGTGTGGGGGGAGGAAGGGGGGAAAGAGGGGGGGGAAGGTGTTGTGGGGGGGAAGAAGGGGGGGAAGGTGGGGGGGGGGGGAAGAAGGGGGGGGGGGAAGGTGTGGGGGGGGGAAGAAGGGGGGGAAGGAAGGGGGGGGAAGGAAGGGGGGGGGGAAGAAGGGGGGGAGGAAGGGGGGGGGAAGAAGGGGGGGAAGAAGGGGGGGGAAGAAGGGGGGGGGAAGGAAGGTGGGGGGAAGAAGGAAGGTGGGGAAGGGGGGGTGGGGGGTGAAGAAGGGGGGGGGGAAGAAAGGGGGGGGGGGAAGAAGGAAGGTGGGGAAGGGGGGTGGGGAAGGGGGGTGGGGAAGAAGGCGGAAGAAGGGGGGGGAGAAGGGGGGGGCGGAAGAGGGTGTGGGGGGGAGGAAGGGGGGGAAAGAGGGGGGGGAAGGTGTTGTGGGGGGGGAAGAAGGGGGGGGAAGGTGGGGGGGGGGGGGAAGAAGGGGGGGGGGAAGGTGTGGGGGGGGGGGAAGAAGGGGGGAAGGAAGGGGGGGGAAGGAAGGGGGGGGGGAAGAAGGGGGGGGAGGAAGGGGGGGGGAAGAAGGGGGGGGAAGAAGGGGGGGGGAAGAAGGGGGGGGGAAGGGAAGGTGGGGGAAGAAGGGGGGGGAAGGGGGGGAAAGAGGGGGGGGAAGAGATGTGGGGGGGAAGAAGGTGGGGGGGAGGTGGTGTGGGGGGGGGGAAGATGGTGTGGGGGGGGGAAGGGGGGGGAAGAGGGGGGGAGAAGGTGTGGGGGGGGGAAGAGGTGGGGGAAGGGGGGGGAGGAGGTTGGGGGGGGTGGGAAAAGGGGGGGGAGGGAAAAGGGGGGGGAGGGAGATTGGGGGGAGGGAGAGAAAGGGGGTGTGGGGAAGGGGGGGGGTGTGGGGAAGGGGGGGGGGTGGTGTGGGGAAGGAGGGGGTGGTGTGGGGAAGGAGGGGGTGGTGTGGGGAATGGGGGGTGGTGTGGGGAAGGGAGGGAGGGGGAAGGGGAGGGGAGGGGAGTGTGGTGGGGGTGTGGGGTTTGACAGTATCTCCAGAATTTTCTGTTTTTACTCCAGCTATTTGTGGGTGGGGTACAAATGGAACGCTCCCGATCTGTGGTGGGACTGAGAGGGCGCATGGGGAGAAAGAGCAAGGAACAGAAACAGCTTCTATTTTAACCTGATGTAAATGGAGTGTAAAAATTAGATCGGGTGTAAAAGGGGTATGGAGCCGAACCAGTCCCGTTCCCAGAGGTTTAAACCTCCTGCACTGCATCTTACCTTTTTTGACAGTGACATGATTACACGCCCAAGGCAAGAAAGGCTCCTGTTAATTGCCGGAGCCTCCTGCAGATGATCACCATTCGGGTGCGATTTATCCATCCGCTCACTGCCTGCCAGGTCCACCAGATTCAGGGTCGCTGAACCCATTGGGGAAAAACCAACATCAGCATTAGCAAAAAAGCAAGGTTACTGCACCGGGCTGAAAACATTAAAACCTGCTGGAAGAGGCAGGTCTCGAATCGGAAAGGTTGACAGGGACCACGTTCCATGTTTGACAGCAACACAAAATGCCACGATCTTGGTAGCAAACGCATCAATAACCAAATGCCTCATGGAGGGTGGTAGTCATTCTTTTGGACAGCAAACGGCATTGTAGCATTTTCAAACCAAGACAAGAGGTGTGGGAGAGAATGGTTTCCAGGGCAGAGGGAGAAAGGGAAGGAGCAGAATCTTTAGGAGGCGTTGGAAAGTAGGGAGGGGCGGGGGGGAGAGAATCAGGTGGAACTGCAGAGGGAGGGCGTGTCTGGCCATTGTGTAACAGTGGGACTGGGCAGCTACAAACAGGCCAACAGCACATGATCGGAGTAGGGAGGGACGAGCTACAGGCTCCGGTTCAAAGCTAGCAGACTGAAGGGATGAAAGCCTCCTTCCTATGCAGGGTGACTCTGGTAGTTAGTCTCACGCTAATCTCAGATCCAGCAGGATGGCCAACGTGGGAAATCGGGAAAGTGTCACATTGGTGCACAGTCGGGATTGTTAAGGTTGGGGTGGTGCCATATTGTTGGGATGAAATAGAGGGAGCTGCTGCTGCACCTGGTTACACAACACTGAATCTGGGGGTGGGGGTGGGGGTGCGGGTGGGGGTGGGGGGGCTGGGGCAGGAAGGAGAAGTGCTGTCTGATATGCAAAGTGCACTATTCCCCCATTATTTGCCTCAGGCTCTTGTTGCAACGTACGGCAGGGATTCTGCCAGTTCATTCAGGTTACACACCTAGTGTCAGCTTCGAGTCGCAGTGATGGGAAGTCAGTGAGGGGTGCGATTTGTCTTTTCAAAGTAGCACAACTACCCCCAGGGGCTGTGCACAAGTAAATGGAGCCTTTTGTTGGGCACCACGGGTCAGTTCTGCCCTACAGCAACACATAGGAGCTGGATTAGCAGCTTGGACAAGACACAGAAGTGGCTGTGCGCTCATTGGGTGCTGCAAATAGAACCCCTTGTAGATTGTATAATTCCAGTGTAAAGAGGGGCAGCAGGCAGTGTTAACCCACTGCTTCAGTTCTACAGACAAGCACCACAAGCAGCATCTAAGGAGGATCGCTGAAGCCCAAACTCTGCCCATCGCTAGAGAAGGTAAACGTTGGACAGATACTCACATGTGTACTGGAGATCGCAGGTGGAGTTACTCCTGTCAATCTTCAGCTGGAAGACACTGTGGCTCCATGAGGAATGATCATTCGCTAACGTAATCGCCACCGACCGATTGGCTTTTGCGATAGCAATCAAACGGTGAACCTGCGTGGGGAGGACAGAAACAGAGAAACCACACTCAACTGCCGATCTGTGAAGCCAGGCAACTCAACTGATTTGAACATTTGCTCATCGAAATCCCTCTCCCAAAACTGAAGATGCTAAACACAGCAACTCCAATTGGAGTTCTGTAAATCGAACCAATGGCGATTTAATAGAGGCACCAAAGGACCAGTGGAACACAGGAGCAGGAGGAGCCCATTCAGCCTCTCGAGCCTGCTCTGCCATTCAATGAGATCAGGGCTGATCTCGGACCGAACGCCATCCACTTTCAATTGATGGCGAGTGGTTATTGAACCAGGAGCAATCTAAATGTAAAAATTGAAGAATGAAAGCGGTGCTAACCTACCAGACGTGGCCACAGAGCACAACATGCCCTGCTCAGTTTCATTACAGTAAAGAAATTATATTTCTGTTCACAACAAAGCAACGTCAAACTGATTACCCGGCCCTGTTCAAGGAAACAGTGAGCAGTCCCAGCTCTCCTTGCTGGTACGGAACTGTATTAACAAACCATCAAGCAAGCATTCTTTTCACTCATGAACAGTTTGAGTTGTAAACACAAGCACACAAACGTTACCCACCTCCTCCTCTGTGACAACGGGGATGTATTTGAGGTTTGTTACGTACAGATTTTCACTTTTAGTGCTGAGCCGTTTGATCTCGTACTCGACATTTTTCTCTGGTTTTGTCACAAGCAGGTCACGAAGGGTCTCATTGTAGATCTCCAAAAAGCTGGCCATGAATTTACACTGAAGCAGATGGAAAAAAAAAGTGCTCAACACAGATTATTGCAAAACAGCCAATGGCATTAACTGACTCAAAGGACAGTACTTGGCTGGACAGAAAGTAAGAGCACAAATAAAAAGCCACACCATCAACTTTTGCACTGTTGAATCAAAGTCTGGTGGCACCAGGTCATGCTTTGTGAAGTAGAATCATGAAACCCCCCAAGCCATGTTTTCTGTACTTTTAAAGCACTTTCCATTATTGAAATACAAGTAATTGGTAGAAGGATTAGAGGGGCGTTGTGGAGAACTTTTTTCACCCAGAGGGTGGTGGGGGTCTGGAGCTCACTGCCTGAAAGGGTGGTAGAGGTAGAAACCCTCACTGCATTTAAACAGCACTTGGATATGCACTTGAAGTGCTGTAGCCGACAGGGCTACGGACCAAGAGCTGGAAAGTGGGATTAGGTTGGATAGCTCTTTCAGCCGGTGCAGGCACAATGGGCTGAATGACCTCCTCCTCCTAGTATCCCTCCCCAGGTCTTAGGCACATTGCCATACAAATTCAAAGAACTTTTCTACATTACAGTGACTACACTTCAAAAAGTAGGTCATTGGCTGTGAAGTGCTTTTGAGACATCCAGAGGTGCTGAAAGGCACTATAGAAATGCAAGTTCTTCTACAGCTTCACTATTGCAAAGAAATCAGCCACACAGGCTAGATCTGAAATTCAAAGCCCGAACACTGGCCAGTTGGCCAATAGTACAGATGCTACGACTGGGCTCTGGACTGGAGCAAAGAAGATAGATGTGATATTCAGCTGCTGTCCAAATCCTTTGTCTAAAGGCACAGTACAAATAACCGCTTGGGTGAAGTACCAGGAGAACAGCGGGTATCTAAAATCGAAGTTTGCGTCAGTGCCTACAGGAGAGCGGGTGGTGTGTGACGTATGCCACTTCCTGCAGTAACTCACTGTCCATCCCGTGGCCTTCAATTGCTGTGCAGTTAAGAAGATCTGATCAACGGCCCACAGAATCATCCCCTTGGTCTTTGATGTCAAGTCATCGGGTCCTTCCATAGTAAAGGTCTTCCCACTGCCCGTTTGTCCATAAGCAAAAATGCACACATTGTATCCATCCAAGGCAGACTGGGAAGAGGGGAAGACAGACAGGCAGAGTTACTCCACATCGCATAACTCCCTCGATTTAGACTGCCCGGATCGTCACTTTGGGCACATGACTCTGGGCCGAGCCTTGAGACCCTTCAAGATCCCAAAACAGTTGCACTACTTACCACCTGCCCCCACCCCTTGTGCTCCACAGGATCAGTGCTGGGACCGCTGCTGTTCACAATTTATATTAACGATTTAGACTTAGGAATCAAAAACACAATTTCTAAATTTGCAGATGACACCAAATTTGGGGGGAGGGGGGAGGGGATAGTCAATACTGAGGAGGACTACAACAAGTTACAGGAGGACATTAATAAACTTGCAGACTGGGCATATAATTGGCAAATGAAGTTCAACACAGATAAATGTGAGGTATTACATTTTGGTAGGAAGAATAGGGAGGTCACTTATCACTTGGAGGGTGCGAGTCTGGGTGGGGTAGAGGAACAAAGGGATCTCGGAGTACAAATACACAAATCACTAAAAGTTGTGACACAGGTTAGCAAGGCCATAAAAAAGCAAACCAAGCACTAGGGTTTATTTCTAGAGGGATAGAAATGAAAAGTAGGGAAGTTATGCTAAACCTGTATCGAGCCTTGGTTAGACCACAGTTCTGGTCGCCATATTATAAAAAGGATAGAGGCCCTGGAGAGGGTTCAGAGAAGATTTACAAGGAGGATACCAGAAATGCGAGGGTATACATATCAGGAAAGGATGAGCAGGCTGGGTCTCTCTTCTCTTGGGGGAATAAAGCCAGAGGGGAGACCTTTAAAATTATGAAAATTTTTGATAGTGGATAGAGAGAATGTTTACATGTGTGGGGAAGAGCAAAACTAGAGGCCATCAATATAAGATAGTCACCAAGAAATCCAATAGGGAATTCAAAAGAAACTTCTTTACCCAAAGAGTGGTGAGAATGTGGAACTTGTTACCACAGGGAGTGGCTGAAGCGAATGGTATTGATGCATTTAAGGGGAGGCTAGACAAGCATATGAGGGAGAAGGGAATAGAGGGTTTCGTTGATAGATTTAGATGAGGAAAGACGAGGAGGCTGAAGTGGAGCATAAATGCCGGCATGGACTGGTTGGGCCGAATGGCCTGTTTCTGTGCCGTATATCCTATGCATGTAATCTTACATAACCCCATTACCTCCATTTTCTGCCCAGTCCTTCTCTAAAAGCACCAACTCATTATATCCAGATCCAGAGGTGCAATGGGCACCATCCATTACTTAGTGAGTGCCTTCACATTCTATACAGTTTAGTACACAAATTGATGCTCTTACCAGCCAGAGCAGGTTTAATACGATAAAAAGATGCCAGAGTCTTAAAATTAGAGCTCGGCTATTTAAGAGTGAAATCTGGAAGCACTTCTTCACACAAAGGGTAGTGGAAACCTGGAAGTCTTTCCACGGAAAGGCTGTGGATGCTGGGGACCATTGAACCTGTCAAGACCCAGATTGACAGATTTTTATTCATAAGGGAATCCAGGGATACAGGGCAAAGGCAGGTAAGCAGGGTTGAAGTACATCAGCCATGATCTAATTGAATGGCAGAATGGGCTCAAGGGGCTGAATGGCCTCCTCCTGCTCTTATGGTAATACTAATAGCGTGGATGGAAAGGTTCCCATGTCCACTAATAATGCGTGCATTAAATAACTGAATACAAGAGTTAAAGTTTCATACCAATTAGGCAACAAACCCTAGTACGATAGCAAAATACTGCAGATGTTGGAAATCCGAAATAACAACAGAAAATGCTGGAAAAACTCAGCAAGTCAGGCAACATCCGTGGAGAGAAATTTGAGTTAAACCCTGTTCCAGTATAAACACTGACATCTAAAGGATCATTCCACCCAGAAAGATTGAGGCAGAGAGTAGTTTATCAGCAATCTTTAGTGAAACCACCTCCATACTCAGACTGAGGAAGCCTCCTATACAATGCTATCTAAACCATCCAATCATCTCATTAACTGAACCATCCTCCCACTGCCCCCATCATTATCCAGACCACCCTACCCCCATTACCTGGACTAGCTGGGAGATATCTTCAAATACATCTTTCTGACTTGCCATTGGCTGGAAAACACGGTCAAATCTGAAGTTGTATTTCACCTCTCCTTTCCGATCGTAGCCTATGCGAGACTGTAGCTAGGGACAGAGAGGGGGAGAAAAAGTGAAGTTTGTAAACAAGCAAAGGAACCAGATATGCAAGACTTCGTACTGAGCTGGTATAGTGCTCAGGGAGAAGCAGTGTTAGAACTTCAATGGATCAACATCCCTACTCTGCAGAATTTCACTTCTGAAGTAATTCCCACTGCCACACAATGACTCCATCCAGTAAACATTGGAAGCAGAAAGCAAGCAGAGTGGGCAGTAGCTGACAGTGGTGTGTCATCCAGACACTCGAGTAAGTGGGCAGTGCAGCAACACCATTTCATAGTCCCTGTAAAGTCAATTGGGCAACCCTTTCTTTTCCTGCTTTGCGGGAAGAACAGAACACCCCTGTCCTGTGCCCGAATCTAACAGTCAGTAGCATTGCTGCAGTTGCTGTTTATTGCTGGTTACCAGTTTGAAGGATCAGATACAGCGCACAGGTCAATCTTACCTCTTCCATTTTAGTCAAGGTGATCACCTTCTCATCATTGGGCAAGAACTGAACGTGCGCAAGTTCATTGCCATCTTCCTTCTCAGAGTCCAGAACTGGCCGCATACGGCAGATCACGCGGATGTTACCCTGCAAAGGAACACAGCAGAGGGAAAATTATTGGTTACATATGGGGTGAAGAGAAAGAATTCCTCCGATCATCTACTGCTTGTGAAGCCGAAGCTACGAGCGAAGGAGAAAGCACTTCATGGCCGAGCAAATGACCAGCTGAGCCGTTCGGACCAGCAAGGCCCCAGCTTCACCCACATTCTGGGCTCTGTTAGTCTGTTTTACTTTAGCTGCAGTAAGTCTGGCCTGTGGCAAAAGACAGACCATGTTTTACTCATTGCTATGTACTCACCCCTGGTGGAAGCACTTGGCTATGGCGTATTGTGACCCGACTGATGCCCCAGAGTTAATTAGCCGGCCTTCTTCAACAGCCATTTAGGCAAGTACCCTAGGTTGACTGTTCAAGGTAGCCATTGGAGTCTGCTCCAATCCCTGTACCACCCCCCCCTACTTTCTTCCTGTTTAACTCCAGTGTTGTTCAGTCCTTTGAATTCCTTTAGTACTAACCCTAACGTTTGTGCCTAGTTACCAATTCATTGACCTACTAAATCAAGCCCCATTAGGAACTTGCCTTTCACATTCTTGGGATGTCCCAAAGCAAGTCAGCCAAAGAATGACTGAGTGTAGTCACTGTTATAACAATGGGATCAAGGAGTAGTTAACCTGTTTCAGCAATATTGGTCAGGAGAACTGAATCCCAGCTCCTCTTCAAAAGAGTTGTGTAATGATATCAGCAAATAAAGATGGTATTTGCCTGTTCGATTATGATGCCTTACCAGCATGATTGCATGTATTGATTGCTTGTGCCTGACCAGCAGAGGGCATGTGACAGAGACAAGCAAGGCAGTTCAGTTTAGTTTCAGTTTCGTTCTAGATGCATCACTAGCATGATGTCTCCTGTAAATGCTGTATAAAGAGTTGAACAGACTTTAGATTAAAAGACATTCTCTTTCATAAATGTCTCGTCATTGAACCCACAAAGAAATCAATAGATGGTGTCAGAAGTGATTGAAAGAGATGAAGAGAAAAAAATCTGAAGTTAAATCAGCTCTCCACAAATTAGCAAGCCAAAAGAGAACATCGTTGCTTACCATTGGAGAATAGCTAACAAAGTGAAAAATGGAAGGTTTACACCCACCGGCGATGCTTCAGTTGACAGGTAATGTGGCTGAAAATTGGAGGAGATTCAAACAATGTGTAGAGTTGTGTTTAGCGGCAATCGGAGCTGACGAGAAAAGTAATAAAAAGAAATCATCACTGTTCTTACATGTCGTGGGTGATGAAGCGCTGGAGGTGTATAATAACTTCACATTCGCTGTTGGAGACAAAATGAAGCTAGATAAAATAATGGAACAGTTTGAGGCCTACTGCATACCTAAACGTAATGTGATGTTTGAGAGGCACAGGTTTTTCACGTGTACAGAAAGCGAAGGAGAGACAGTCTATGATGAACTCATGAAAGAGTACAACGACCTATTTAAGGGTCTAGGCTGCATTCCAGGAGAACACACGATCAGAGTAGATAAAAGTATGACACCGGTCATACATCCATGCAGAAAAGTTCTGTTTGCTCTTCAAAAGCAATTGAAGGCAGAGTTGGACAGGATGGAAAGCCTGAACGTGAGTCGGAAGATAGATGAGCCAACTGAGTGGGTGAGTTCCCTCGTCAGAGTGGAAAAAAGAATTGAAAGCTCAGAATTTGCCTGGATCCAAGAGATCTAAACAGAGCAATAAAGAGAGAGCACTTCAAGCTTCCTACACGTGAGGAAATCATGGCACAGTTTGCAAATGCAAAGTATTTCAGCAAGTTAGATGCATCATCAGGATTTTGGCAGGTGAAATTGGACGAAGCAAGTTCAAGACTGTGCACGTTCAACAGTCCATTTGGCAGATACAGATTCCTAAGGTTACCATTTGGCATTGCCTCAGCTCCTGAAGTGTATCACAAAACTATCCATATGATCTATGAGCACCTGGAGGGAGTTGATACATCAATGAATGACATCATAGTATGGGGAACCACGAGAACTGAGCATGACGAGAGACTGAAAAGAGTGCTGGAAGCAACAAGGAAAACAAACCTGAAGCTGAATAGAGAGAAATAACAGCTCGGGGTGACAGAACTGACATTCATGGGAGATATCCTTAGCAGTGAGGGCATCAGACCGGATCCCAGAAAGGTGTCCGCCATTGAGAATATGCCAAAGCCACAATGCAAAAAGGACGTGGAGGTTTAATGGAATGATCAACTACATGGGTAAATTCATATCCAACCTCTCAGAAAAGATGGCACCACTGAGAAGACTAACTGAAAAGAACATAGAATGGGAATGGAATCATGAGCTTGAGAAGTCATGGAGCTATCTAAAGAAACTGCTCACAGAGGAACCAGTTCTGAGGTTTTATGACCCAGTGAGACCCATCAAGATATCAGATGCATCACAGAGTGGGCTCGGTGCCGTTCTTCTGCAACAATATGACTACTGGCAACCTATTGCATATGCATCGCGCTCAATGACAGACGCGGAGACGCGATATGCTCAAATAGAAAAGGAGCTGCTCAGCATCACATACGCCTGTGAAAGATTTCACCAGTTTGTGGCAGGACAAGCAATCAGTGTAGAGACTGACCATAAGCCCTTGATTGCATTGTTCCAAAAGCCACTAAATAGCTGTCCGCTTAGAATACAAAGAATGATGATCAGGCTGCAACGCTATACACTGAATGTTGCGTACACACCGGGTAAACTGATGTATACAGCAGACACGTTGTCCAGAGCTGTTGACCCAAGTGAGCCCGCAAACACCACAATGGATGAAAAAGTGAACGCCTACGTGGACATGATCACAAGTGCACTGCCCATAGCAGATGCAAAAATGGAGCTCATAAAGACTGAGACAAACAAAGATGAAACAATGAGACGATTGAGAAAAAGCATCTTGGATGGATGGCCCAACATGAAGCAAGACTGCTCACCTGACATGGCAGAGTACTGGAACTGCAGGGTGGAACTATCAGTGGTCGAAGACATCATCTACAAAGGAAGTAAAATAGTTATCCCAAAGAGTCTGAGAAAAGAGATGCTAAAAAAGATCCATGGAGGACATCTGGGAATCGAAAAGTGTAAGAGCATGAGAGGTGATGTACTGGCCACGAATCAACCAAGATGTGACAAATGAGGTGTCAAACTGCACAATATGCCTGAAATATTGAGCAAGCAATCCGGTAGAACCACTAAAGCCACACCCAGCACCAGACAGACCTTACCAGAAGGTAGGCGCTGACCTATTCGTATGTCAAGGGAAGGACTATCTTGTAGTCACAGACTATTACTCCCTGTATCCAGAGGTTTGTAGACTGTACACCACCACTGCAGATGCTGTGATAACATGTATGAAAGCCATATTCTCCAGACATGGCGTGGCAAGCGAGGTCTTCACAGACAACGGACCCCAGTTTTACAATGCAAGTTTCCGACACTTTGCCAAAGAGTGGGACTTTGTCCACACAACGTCAAGTCCTCACTTTCCACAGTCCAATGGTCTAGTGGAAAAATCGGTCCAGACAGTGAAAAGACTGATGTACAAGGCAAAAGACAGTGGAACTGACTTCTACCAGAGCATGCTTGTATACCGCACAACGCCGCTCGAGTGTGGTATGTCACCAGCCCAACTCCTTATGGGACGTATGCTAAGGTCAAACCTACTCATCCCGGAGAACATCCTGAAAACAAAAAAGAGGGGGAGAAAGTGAGGAAGTTCAAAGAACAGAAAGAAAAGCAAAAGTACAACTATGACAGAGGAACACAAAACCTACCTGAACTCCACACTGGTGACCAAGTAAGGTTCAAAGACAAAACAAACACGGACTCAGAAGGGAACTGTCCTGAGTGAAGTTCAACCAAGATCATACACCATTCAGACAGATGAGGGTGCTGTTCTGAGAAGAAATCGTCGAGATCTTCTCATGGGACCAGCCACAGCAGGTCAAGAGACTGATACTGCTGAACAACCTGATCACACAGCTGAGAATCAATCATCTGAGGCAACAACTCAGATTCAAGGAAATTCAATCAGAAAATCCTCAAGACACATGAAGCCTCCTGAGAGACTCATTGAGCAAATTTAAGGACTATTGTTATAGAAGGAAGTAATGTTATCTTATTCTTTCTTCAAGTTCTAGTGTATTTACATATTTCATGTGAACACACAAAGCAAGGTTAAAAAACCTTGATCATGATAATGTAAGTTCATTAAGTGTTAGTTAAAATGCAGATTAATACAAAGAAAACATGTTTAGTTAAAAGTAAAATACTTTTGTTTTAAGAAAAGGAGCTGTAATGATATCAGCAAATAGAGATGGTATTTGCCTGTTCGATTATGATGCCTTACCAGCATGATTGCATGTATTGATTGCTTGTGCCTGACCAGCAGAGGGCATGTGACAGAGACAAGCAAGGCAGTTCAGTTTAGTTTCAGTTTTGTTCTAGATGCATCACTAGCATGATGTCTCCTGTAAACGCTGTATAAAGAGTTGCACAGACTTTAGATTAAAAGACATTCTCTTTCATAAATGTCCCGTCATTGAACCCACAAAGAAATCAATACAAGTTGCAAGATTTGTTTTGTCCCGTTTTCTCTCCCTCCCCCAACCCCCACCAGGAGGGCAGGACTTCGGTTTAACATCTCATCCTACAATGCAGTACTGTTTAGATTATGGGCTGAAGTCCTGAAGTGGGCTTAAACTCTCAACCTTCTAATTAAAAGGCACACACAATTCCAGTAGATACCTTAACCACAGCTCCAGGTCCTGACTCGAGTCTCTTCCCTGGTATCTGGTGAATCTAACTCTACCTTACCATTATTCAACATGGTGGCATAGTGGTTAGCACTGTTGCCTCACAGCGCCAGGGACCCGGGTTCGAATCCGGCCTCGGGCGACTGTCTGTGTGGAGTTTGCACATTCTCCCCGTGTTTGCGTGGGTTTCCTCCGGGTGCTCCGGTTTCCTCCCACAGTCCAAAGATGTGCAGGTTAGGTTGATTGGCTATGATAAATTGACCCTTAGTGTTAGGGGGATTAAATACGTGGGGTTACAGGGATAGGGTGGGATATGTGTTGGTGTAGGGGTTACGGGGATCGGGTGGGATATGTGTCGGTGCAGGCTCGATGGGCCGAAGTGGCCTCTATCTGCACTGTGGGGTTTCTGTGATTCTGTGATCACTCTATATAGTGGTGTGCCTCACAACTGTACAGTATTGTGACTGCAATCCAACCAATGTCTTGTACAGGCACATTCTCATGCTTTTTGTATTCAATCTCGTCCACTAGGCCAGCTGTATTTCTATTTTGCTCTCCTCCCTGCCCTTACACTGAACTGACATTTGCAACACTCCCACGTTAGCAGTCAGCAAGTCTCTAATTTACCCATGTCCAACACACCCAGTAATGAGAACAGAAAGGTGCCAGCACAGGTTCCTGGCAATGGCACTGGCTGCCTTGGGCCTTGTGTACCTGGAGCTCTTGCACAGTGTTGTGCAGTTTGCACCTCTCTTGTTCCGTACAGTGCAGCCTTTCCTCCCGATCCACGACCACATCTCGCAGCGACACGATTGTTGTCTGCTGCTCCTCTATGCATGCAACCTTGTGCGCGAGCTCCTGCTCTGTCAACGTCAGCTTGTTCTGGACAAAGAATGGCAACGTGGCCAGTCAGCACTATTATTTTAGACACCATCTGAAAAGGGACACGTTAGTAAACATGGTACACAACTAACTAATACATTTGCCCCAGTAACAGGGTGTAGAATCAACTTAGTTGGTCAGTCTGGATCATCCATTGAATTGCAATAGTATGCCCCTCCTAGGTTGTCATCCCAAGATTAGGAATAAAGATAACACTAACCAAATCCGTGGCACATAAAGCTGCCAATACTAATTCAGTCTCCAAATCCTACTCAGTGACCCCTGAAAATAAATTCCAGAAATACCTCATCTCCAATCCCTCTGCAGTGCTGAACCACCACGAGAGTTCTTAACACAGACTTCAAGAGTTATCAGTCAACATTGTACCACTGGACACTTGATCTTATGGGTCTCCCTCCAGATATTATTGTTTCCAGGTATCCTCAGGTGAAAAGGCAAGTCCTTCTGGGGCAGTTTCAGGTGTGGCAGTGCAGTGCCTCCCTGGTACCTTTCACAGGTGACCAGTGCCCAACTGGGAGGCTGCGATAGTGAAACAGTGGACCATCACAGCTGAGCTGGAACTACGGTAGTTTGGATCACTGACCCGCTGCTTGATTTATCTCTTTAGGCTGATATACACCTGTGGCCCTGTGAATCTAACCCCTTTAAGTTAAGGCATGCTTTTGTGGGGAGGGGGGTGGCAATCAAAACATCCAGAAATGTGACACTACCGCTAAGCTGCGTGGCAGTCTGGAGGTCCCGTGCAGGCTGTTTACCGGCATTTAAAATGGGAGAAACTACGCAAAAATTTGAATGGGATGCGCAACCACTTAATGGGACCACGCACAGAAAAAAAATTAGATGATACATTGTACCTTTGTTTCCCTCAACCTCAGCAGAGTCAGATTACTGGTCCTCACTTCAACGTGAGCAGTTAAGCGTTCTATTGCAGTTTCACTCACCTGCAACACTCCCTGTGTTGTGTATGTAACCTGTTCCATCTTGAGAGCTTAAGCCTGTTCCACCTTAAGAGATGTACTACTTTCTCAGGCTGCTGTAGACGTAATACCGGGGGTGAACACACCGGTATATAAGCACTGTGCAGTAATCTTGTATTCAGTGTAGTCCCTACCTCCAACCAGTAAAGACCTGTTTTATTGTTACTGATTAAGTCTGAGTATTAATTACTTGAACTCACAGACTTAACACTGGCGACGAGTCAGGTTCTTACCCTGCGGCAGTTATTCCACGGCGGCTTCGTCCACAGACAGGACGTTGAAGAGAGGTTTCAAATCTCACCACCCCACTGGAAGCGACAGGCATTAGGACCCTGAAGCCTCCATCAGCGACTGAAAACTGGAGGACAGAAGACGTCCTGCAGCTTCTTTTTCAACCTCGATGGTGGGTAAGCCAAGCAGCGTTGGTTGCAAAGACAGGGCTGGGGGAAGTCGGAGGTAGAAGGGCCATCGATCGCAATCCCTGATAAGGGCCGCACTCGGGCTGAAAGGCGCAGTGTCGGCAGACACTGAAGGCGCGAGAGCCGCGGTGAAAAGCGCGGGCCATCGATCGCGGCGGAGATAAGGGCCGCACTTGGGGCTGAAGGGAGACGGCGTCGGGGGACGGGTGAAGACCGCCAAGCGCGGGAAAACCGCCATTTTGTGGGTGGAGGACGACGGCAAGAGCGGGAAGCCGCCATCTTGGATAGCAGTAAAAAAAAAAAAAATGAGAAATTGCAAATCTGATGAAGTACTACAATGCCTAAACACGGGAATATTAGCAACTTTGATAGTGACATCAAAGATTGGGCCATATATGTTGAACGAGTTAAAAATTATTGTAAGGCCAATAAAATTCGTGAGGCTGATAAAGCACTAACATTATTAAATTTAATGGGTGCGAAGACATACGGGCAATTGAAACACCTGTTATCACCAGATGAACCGGCGGATAAGACGTTCGATGAGATTGTTACTGTCCTGAAAGATCATCTAAACCCCACGCCGCTGATGCTAGCGGAACAATTTAAATTTTATGACAGAAGGCAGCTACAGCATGAAAGCAATGCTGAATATTTGCTGGAATTGCGTAAATTAGCGAAATATTGCCAGTTTGGAACGGGACTGACAGAGGCACTTCAAGACAAATTTGTGTGTGGTTTATTTAAACAGGATACACAAAAGCGACTGCTCGAGGAGAATGAGCTGACGCTTGAGAAGTCGGTCACTATGGCAGCAGCACATGAAGCCGCAGCGAGAGGCACAGCAGTAATGCAGCTACGGTCACCGGAGCTCAGTGCAAACAAATTGGAGTGGAGTTCTGGCAAATGTTATCGTTGTGGAAAGACAACGCATGATCAGAACCAGTGTTGGTTTAAAAACCAAGAATGTAGAACTTGTGGTCGGCTTGGACATATAGCTAGAGTATGCAGGTCAGCGAAGAAGACCAGCAACAAGAAGTCACCGCAAGGGAAATACGCAAAGGTACACAAGGTGGCCGAACAGGAGTCCGATTCAGATGCAAGCAGTATTGAACTGGCTAGCTTAAGGGTACTCAACGTTGGTAAGGGTGCAGACCTCCAGACAATTTGGGTTACTCTTCAGATAGAAGGAGTCCAAGTAAAAATGGAATTGGACACTGGATCGGCATTGTCGGTCATGAATAAGAAAGATTACAGAAGGTTATTCCAACATATTCCCCTACAGGATACGGAGATTATATTGACAACCTACACGGGGCAGAGAGTGTACCCCATCGGGACAATAAAGGTTGCAGTGGCCAACAAGGGCGAAGGAAAGTCAAATAATGGACTTATATGTGCTACCGGAGGGAGGTCCACCACTACTAGGCTGGGAGTGGTTTAGAAACATAAATATGGACTGGCATTCGCTAAAAGCCATAAAGAGTGAGAACTCGGTGCAGATAATCAGCCCAGACTCTAGAACTGATGATGGTAAGATCAACCCATGTGCAAAAGACAAAGTTTCAGCACAGAATTCCACTGAGCAACAACAACATAGTTTAACAGAGAATTCTGAGTCTGTCAAGTCTACTGATATGCACATTTTTGAGGGACACTGGGCTCGAAATCAACTCCATTTCAAACTACAACAGCAATTAGAACAAATGATTCGCCGTTTTGAGCAAGAGATGAATGAAATAAAAAAGTTCTTTGTTACAGAGTGGGAGAATCTGGAAAGGCAACAAAAGCAACTGATGGAGAAAATGGAGCAGGAGCACACCAACCATCTGCGCGAGGAGGCCGAACGAATCAAAGCTGATTCAGGTTCTGAAGGTGCGTGCCATAATCTGGTGTCAGAAGAGTTAACGGTCAGCCAACTCCTTCATATGCTGAGGGACAAGACTCTGAAATGGGAAAAACTTGAACACGAGCTGCGATCTTCAAAGGAAAAGGGTTCGGAGCTCTCAAAAGTCATTGAGATGGCTGATGTGACGACACAGACTGAAACGAATGCAACAGAGCAGCCATTGGATGCCAAAAGTACGCTGACTCACGTCAATGTAGAACAACAGACCGCTGAAACAGCTGCTCCGGTAGAGGGATTGCATAGTCCGATCAATCAATCTCCAAAGGAAGTTGAAGTATTAAAATCACAAATGAGGTCACTAGTAAACGACTTGCTGAAAGCCCAGAAAAAGCTGGATGCAGAGGTACACATGAAGAAGTCTCTTCAGGAAAGATATCTGGATTTGGAACAAGAGCTGGCTAACGTCCAGCTGGGTATGGAGGAAATAGACGACCCTCTCGCTGACCTGTCGGACGACTCCGAATATTACTATGTCCTGTCCAACTTGTAACTTCGACTCCCACCATACAGAAATCATGGAGGAGCACCGAAAGTCTACGGAACATCGGGAGAAGGTGGCTCTACTACGAAAAAAGGAGGAAGAGAAGGAGGAACTGCGCATGCAGCTGGCAGCTGTGGCAGCTGACAATGGAGCCCAGAGAGTCTCCAAGAAGCAGAAAAGGAAAAGTAAAAACAGAAGATGACCCATCTGAACCATTATCACCTCGACCAGATCACACACGTGGTCCCTCCGAACGGAGCCAAATCAGTTCGGAAGTTCAAGCTGTTAAATCCATGAAAGGACTATTGAATGAGTAACGTGAACCGACTACACCACAGAGATTGAATCTGTGAACTGTTTTCCGCAGAGACTGAATCGGTGATATGTTACGTTAAACATGAAGTTATATATGTATATATGTTATTACGTTATGTTAAATGGGGGGGATGACTATAAAGCTAAGAAGGGAGGAGTGTTGTGTATGTAACCTGTTCCACCTTGAGAGCTTAAGCCTGTTCCACCTTGAGATGTACTACTTTCTCAGGCTGCTGTAGACGTAATACCGGGGATGAACACACCGGTATATAAGCACTGTGCAGTAATCTTGTATTCAGTGTAGTCCCTACCTCCAACCAGTAAAGACCTGTTTTATTGTTACTGATTAAGTCTGAGTATTAATTACTTGAACTCACAGACTTAACACCCTGCATGACGGCACCCTCTCCTCAGCACTTGTCCAGCAACAACTCCGCTGCCCTAAACAGAAGTGGTGAACAGAGTCAGGGTTCCTGAGCTGGGACGGGAGTGGACACACACCACAACTTTTATTTATATAGCACCTTTAACGTAGCAAACCTCCAAAAAGCACTTCACAAGAGCGTTATCAGGCAGAATTTGACAGAGTCCCAGGAGATATTAGGGACAGCTGACCAAAAGCTTGGTCAGAGATAGGTTTTTAAGGAGCATCTTAAGAGGATAGAGGGGTTTAGGGGGGGAATTCCAGAGCTTAGGACCTAGGCAGCTGAAGGCACAGCCACCAATGGTGGAGCGATTGAAATCAGGGATGCGCAAGAGGCCAGAATTGGAGGAGGTTAGAGAGACAGGGAGGGTTGTGGGGCTGGAGGAGGTTAGAGAGACAGGGAGGGTTGTGGGGCTGGAGGAGGTTAGGGAGACTGGGAGGGTTGTGGGGCTGGAGGAGGTTAGAGAGACAGGGAGGGTTGTGGGGCTGGAGGAGGTTACGGAGACAGGGAGGGTTGTGGGGCTGGAGGAGGTTAGGGAGACAGGGATGGTTGTGGGGCTGGAGGAGGTTACGGAGACAGGGAGGGTTGTGGGGCTGGAGGAGGTTAGGGAGATGGAGGGTTGTGGGGCTGGAGGAGGTTACAGAGACAGGGAGGGTTGTGGGGCTGGAGGAGGTTACAGAGACAGGGAGGGTTGTGGGGCTGGAGGAGGTTAGGGAGACGGAGGGTTGTGGGGCTGGAGGAGGTTAGGGAGACAGGGATGGTTGTGGGGCTGGAGGAGGTTAGAGAGACAGGGAGGGTTGTGGGGCTGGAGGAGGTTACAGAGACAGGGAGGGTTGTGGGGCTGGAGGAGGTTAGGGAGACAGGGATGGTTGTGGGGCTGGAGGAGGTTAGAGAGACAGGGAGGGTTGTGGGGCTGGAGGAGGTTACAGAGACAGGGAGGGTTGTGGGGCTGGAGGAGGTTAGGGAGACAGGGAGGGTTGTGGGGCTGGAGGAGGTTAGAGACAGGGAGGGTTGTGGGGCTGGAGGTGGTTAGGGAGACTGGGAGGGTTGTGGGGCTGGAGGAGGTTAGGGAGACAGGGAGGGTTGTGGGGCTGGAGGAGATTACAGAGACAGAGAGGGTTGTGGGGCTGGAGGAGGTTAGGGAGACAGGGAGGGTTGTGGGGCTGGAGGAGGTTAGAGAGACAGGGAGGGTTGTGGGGCTGGAGGAGGTTAGAGAGACAGGGAGGGTTGTGGGGCTGGAGGAGGTTACAGACAGGGAGGGTTGTGGGGCTGGAGGAGGTTAGAGAGACAGGGAGGGTTGTGGGGCTGGAGGAGGTTACAGAGACAGGGAGGGTTGTAGGGCTGGAAGAGGTTACAGAGACGGGGAAAGGACGAGGCCATCACATTACAGATGCTGACTGAAAGTAAACTGAACCTGATCTCAACACCAATTACAGGAGGAAGTACTGAATTTAACTGAGCTAATTAGAAAGATGCAGGATTCTCTATTAGAAGCACACAAGCCAGCCAGCATCTGAAGTGAAAATGCAGCTTCCGACCTTACGGGCACACACCTGAACCATTACCTGCCTGTTGCTACACATTCTGACTGTCCTGTTGTTTATTCCCAGAATCTGCCATTTTTATATATTTGTACTGCGATTACTCGGTTTCATTTGCCCACTCACTGACCAGTCTGCCAGTCCTAATGTAATGGTAGTTGACAGCAGCATTCTCCCCCCCCTCCCTCAAATCAGAGTGGGCTGGCACAAAACTGGCCAGTTACATTAGGAAGTGTGTCAAAGGTGGGAGTGTGTAGAGGGTAAGGAAGAGTTTCAATTGTGCGAGGGAGTCATGGGTAACTAACATTGACAACTATTTTTGCTACACAGGGAATTTTGTTTTTTTACAAGTGTTGCTTCTGCAGGCCCAACGCAGCAAGCCCTGGTTTAATTCCTGCTATTTATTACTGATGCAAGCAAATACTAACTGTAGGCTGTTTTGAAGTTCTTGGATCTGCAAGTCAGCAGCAGCAGCCACCTGTTCGCCCCTCAGTAACATATGCTCCTTAAGCTGCCCCCTCTCCTCCTCGGAGACCTGTAGCTTGTTGGTGCGTTCCGACAACTGGGACTTGACGCGCCCCAGCTGCACCTTCGTTTCACTAAGTCGCCCTTTCCAATCCCAGGCTGACTGCTTCTTGGAGGCAGCTGTGAAGAGGAGCAGAAAAAAAATCAGCACCACTTTTTAAAATGCAACTCATCAGCAGTAAGCGTGTGTTTGTGAACTATGCCTGCAGCTACAAAAAACAAAGCAAGTTTACAAAACTATTACTTTAAAACAGAAAACGCTGAAAAACGCAGGCCAGGCAACATCCGTGGAGAGAGGGAGAGTCAACGTTTCGGGTCAAACCCTTCGTCAGAACTGAGAGAAAATGGGCAAGAAATGAAAGATTAAAAGGCAGTATTGGGGGCTGGGAAATGGGGGAGGGGATGAAAGAAGAGACATTAAGAGATATTCAAGGCGAGACGAGATGGTAATAGGACAGGTAAAGACACAGACAATGGCTCTAGATGAAGTGTGAAATGCGCCGGCAGAGTGAGAGACAGCTGCCATGTGGGAGAGAGAGAGAGAGAGAGAGAGAGAAAAGGCACAAACCAAAAGTGTGGATAAAAAAATAGGGCCCGAGGTTATGATCTGAAATTGTTGAACTCGATAGCGAGTCCGGAAGGCTGTAAAGTGCCTAATTGGAAGATGAGGCGCTGTTCCTTGAGTTTACGCTGAGCTTCCGTGAAACAATGCAAGAGGCCACAGACGGTGAGGTCCGAGTGGGAGTGGAATGGACTGAACGGAGGTGTTCCGCAAAGCGGTCACCCAATCTGCGTTTGGTCTCCCCAATGTAGAGGAGACCGCATCGTGAGCATTGTTACTTTAAAACAATTTGCTGGTATAAAAAAAGTCAAGTGCCTTTAGACGCAAATGACTTGCAGTAATGCAGTGCTGAGGTTCATGGGCCATGAAACAGGCAACAGTGCCCCTTCATCATGTTAAAACATGCTCTATTGAACTGAATGGATGGACACAAACCGACTAGATCTGCAGGGATTTAGAACACATGTCCGTTATAAGCAGGCTGTAGTGAAGATTGTCCCCCCATCCCAACACTTCCTTAGGACAGCACCAATGATGATTGGAGTTAAAATATTAGTTCAACATTAATTGTCTCTAAATATGCTTTTGAATAACATTAGGAGCCATGCTCCTCCCGAGAGGTCAGTCTATTTTCAGGTTAAATCCCTGTATTGAGAGCATTGGACACAGTACTTTACCTGCTGTCTGGAAAGAAAGAGGAAGGTGCAGCCACTGCTGTTACTGGCTTCAAAACTGCTGACTTCTTCACTACAACTTCATTGTCACATCAGCACCGACCTGTATGGCTGCTGATTTACAAGCTCCTCCCCAACTGGTATTTTAATAATGTATTTAATGTATCGTACTGTTACTTTTTAGTATTCTACTGTTTAGTATTTAGCACTCTAGTCTTAGTAATTTAGTTGTTTTTGAAAAAAATATTCCATTGTTTAACCGACCTGTATGGCTCATGAGGGTAGCCGCTGTTTTACGAGCTCGTCCACAACTTTCCACTTTATTTATTATTTTATTGTTATTATTAAACAATTTTGTAAGTACTGTTTCTTCGCTTATCTGCTATGACTGTCAATCACTTCTGGACATAAGATCGTCCGGAGATATAGGACCTACCCCGAATTTTTCGAACTGGGATTCTGCTGCAACTACTACCATCTACCCTCCCGCCTGCTTACCTGACTTCATTCCTGTGATCAGGAAGCGACGACGGTGCAAGCGGGGCAGACGAGCAGGTGCATTAGTGAAGCTGAGGCGACGTGAACACCACCACCCCCCTTCCGAGTATTCTCCTGGCGAATGTGCAGTCACTGGACAATAAGCTGGACAAACTCAGGGGGAGGCTCACCTTCCAGCGAGACATTAAGAACTGCAACGTCTTGAATTTCACTGAGAATTGGCTTGATCCATCGATACCGGCTTCGGCCATTTGACCAGAGGGATTCAACATTCACCGGCTAGACCGAACAAAGGACTCGGGGAAGAGGGGGTGGAGTATGCTTTATGATCAACAATTCTTGGTGTTCAGACGTGGAACTACTTGCATCTTCTTGTTCACCCGATCTTGAACACCTGATGATCAAATGCCGACCCTTCTACCTCCCGAGAGAGTTCTCATCCGTGATCATTACAGCGGTGTATATTCCACCACAGGCCAACACAAATAGGGCACTAAACGAGCTGTATGGGACCATTAGCAGGCTTGAAACTTCCCATCCAGAGGCTGCATTCATCGTGGCTGGCGATTTCAACAAAGCCAATCTGAAGAAAGTACTGCCTAAATACCATCAGCATATCACCTGCCCAACGCGAGCCAAGAAAACACTAGATCACGTTTACACTCCGTTCCAGGATGGATACAAGGCCCTCCCCCGCGCTCCTTTCAGCAAATCAGATCATGACTCCATCCTGCTGCTACCCACCTATAGGCAGAAACTGAAACAGGAAAAGCCTGTGATGAGATCTCTACAACAGTGGTCAGATCAATCAGACGCTATGTTACAAGACTGTTTTGATTCCACTGACTGGGATATGTTCCGGAATGCCTCGGACAATGACATCAACACATATACAGATTCAGTCTTTAGTTTCATAAACAAGTGCATAGATGACGTTGTTCCAAGGATTGTTGTACGAACATTTCCCAACCAGAAACCATGGGTAAATGGCGATATCCATGCTATGCTAAAAGCACAGTCCATCGCATTCAACCCTGGGGACATAGCTCGTACTTTGATTTCTTGTACTCAACGAAAAACCATCAAAAATGCAAAAAGACAATACACGGATAAAGTGGAGTCGCACTATCATAGCTCAGATTCGCAAAGGATGTGGAGTGGACTACAATCTATTATGGACTACAAAGGGAAACCCAGCTGCATCATGCCCAGCAATGCCTCTCTCCTGGACAAGCTTAACACTTTTTACGCCCGGTTTGAGGCCAACAACAACTGACCTGTTCCAAGGGCGCCCGCGGCTCAGGACGACCGGGTCTTCTCAATCTCCGTGGCTGACGTGAGCAAGACTTTTAAGAGAGTGAACACCCACAAAGCACCTGGTCCAGATGGAATCCCTGGGCGTGTCCTTAGAGCATGCGCTGACCAGCTGGCAGCCGTGTTTACGGATATATTCAACCGTTCACTGTACCAGTCTGTAGTCCCCACCCGCTTCAAGATGACATCGGTTATTCCAGTCCCCCCCAAAAAAGTAACCTGTTTAAACGACTACCGCCCCATAGCACTCACTTCTGTCATCATGAAGTGCTTTGAGAGGCTGGTCAAAACCCACATCAACTCCTTACTAACTGACACACTGGACCCACTCCAATTTGCTTACCGCCCAAAAAGATCTAGGGATGATGCCATCGCCACTGTACTGCACACTGCCTTATCACACCTGGATAAGAGGAACACCTATGTGAGAATGTTGTTCATTGATTATAGTTCAGCATTCAATACCATTATCCTCTCCAAGCTTGTCAATAAGCTCAGTGAGCTAGGACTTAACACCTCCCTATGCAACTGGATCCTGGACATCCTGACGGGCAGACCCCAGGTGGTGAAAATAGGCAGTAACACCTCAACACTGATCCTGAACACGGGAGCTCCCCAGGGTTGTGTGCTCAGCCCCCTTCTGTACTCCCTGTTTACTCACGATTGCGTGGCCATGCACAACTCCAACTCCATCATCAAGTTTGCTGATGACACTACCGTTGTAGGCCGGATCACAGATGGCGACGAGACAGGCTACAGGGAGGAGGTAAGAGCTCTAGCAAAATGGTGCAAGTACAACAACCTGTCCCTCAACATCAGCAAAACAAAGGAGATGATCGTGGACTACAGGAAGCGGCAGGAGGAGGGACACACCCCAATCTACATCGAAGGGGCTGAGGTGGAGAGGGTCAGCAGCTTCAAATTCCTGGTGTATTCATTACGGAGGATTTAACGTGGTCCCATCACATCGACGTTGTAACCAAGAAGGCATGCCAACGCCTGTTCTTCCTCAGGAGACTGAAGAAATTTGGAATGGCCTCCCAGATTCTCACCAACTTCTACCGGTGCACCATCGAGAATATCCTGCCCAGCTGCATCACTACCTGGTATGGCAACTGCACCGCCACAGGCCGCAAGGCTCTACAGATGGTGGTGAAAGCTGCACAACATACTATAGGAATTAAACTACCTGCTGTCCATGATATCTACCCCGAGGTGTGCCGGGGGAAGGCCCTGAGAATCATTCAAGACACGAGCCACCCCAGCCACACCTCTTCACCCTGCTCCCATCTGGTAAGAGATACCAAAGCATACGGTCTCGTAACAACAGGTTTCGAAACAGCTTCTACCCCCAGGCCATAAGACTCATGAACGAATAATTTATTACTGTTGTTTTATTTATTATTACTGTATTTCTATTAGTATTTTTATCATTGTTATGCCATATTTATTCCAATGTTGGGAGGACTCGTAAAAATCAACATTTCATTGTGCAGTACACATGCCTGACAAATAAAATTGAATTGAATTGAATTGAGAGGCTGGAGGCCTGGGTCGGTCGGTTGGGGAAGCAGGTGCTCGACCTGGAGTCCCGTCTCAGTCAAGTCGTCGAGGACACGGCCCTGTGGAAGGTGTACGAAGAGAAGGGGGGCGTGCTGAAGGACCTGCAGCTCGTCAGGTCCCGAGGCGTGAACGTGAGGTCGTGGATCCAGTTCCTCCGAGACCTGGACCGCGGCTCCCCCTTCTACTTGCTGGAAAAAAGACGGGGGGGGGGGGGGGTGCGTAAGCAGCTCTTGGGGCTGCCGGCCGACGACGGATCTCTGGTCTCGGATCCGGAGGGGATCATCGCAGAGACCCGGGCCTATTACAGGACTCTGTTCTCTCTGGATCCGTCCAACGAGAATGCGCGCAGTGTTTTGTGGGAGGACCTGCTGAGGGTCGGCCCAGAGGACGCTGAACAACTGGACACTCCGCTGAGCTGGGTGGAGCTGAGCAGTGCCCTCGGCCAACTCGAGGAGCATGTCCCTGGGGCTGGACGGGCTGACCGTGGAGTTCCACAGGGCATTCTGGGATGTCCTGGGGGAAAGTCTGGGTGACCGGGGAGATGCCCCGCTCTTGGTGCAGGGCGGTCATCGTCCTGCAACCCAAGAAGAGCGATCTCCGCTATCCAGAACTGGCACCCAGTCTCCCTCCTCTGCACGGACTATAAAAATCTTTGCCAGGGCAATGTCTGCTCGCCTTGGCACCGTGCTGGCCCACATGATCCACCCCGACCAGTGCCAGCAGACCGAGCACAATTAACGAAGGAATGTGTTCCTCTCCTTGGACCGACTAGAACTTCGAACAAAAGCTCCTCCTTAGCAAGTTGGATTTTTTCCTTTTCTCCCCTGATTATATGGCAATGTGCAATAAAATAATCGCTTGTTAATTTTGAATACTTCAGTGCATCGGCAACATTTTGGCGTTTTAACAGTTACAGTCTGAACATTCCATTGGTCAACCTTGCCACATTAACTGACTGCATTATTTTTATTTTGCTGCTAATCTTTAACGCTCTCTCCATCTTCTGTCTCAACATTTACTCTGTTTTAATGAGCGAGTTGTAAGAGTTTGGGAACTGATCTGCTCTCGTGCACTCGTCACCATCGCGGCACTGCCTTTCCGCTGGGTTCATGGACACAGGCGCCAACAACAGTTCGCCCTTGTCCCCAGTAACCATTCTTGGACTTGCTGCTCTTGGTCAAACAGTGGTTGTGGGGGGTGGGGGGGGGGGGGGGGGCGGTGAGGGGGCTGGGGGGAGATGGAGTGACACAGGATGAACGTATCACGGCTGATCCCAGAGTGCCATGCACACAGCTGCCTGATTCTACGACGTTACCTGCCAGCCCCACATCGAGTCAAACCCCTTCCTGCTCATTCTAAGACCTGGCTCATGTGGTGGAGCCGGGATTTGTGGAAACACGGTGATTGCGACAAACCCCACTGCTGGATCATGTTGAACGCCAGCACCCTTGGGGAACTTGATGAGCTGGTTTGCCTCATCAGTCACCTGCTTTAAGCATGTGGAACTGGCCACTGGCAGTAGACACAAGAACACAACGGGGGGGGGGGGAAATATCGCTTTGCAAGGATAGCAGGCTTCCCCATGGTGCAGGGCACCATTGACTGCAAGCATGTGACATTGTGGGCACCACATGAGAATGCAGAGGGTTGCCGAAACTGCAAGGGTTACCACTCCTTAAATGTCCAGTTGGTCTGTGACCACAGATAGCCGATTCTCACCATCAATGCCCGCTATCCTGGCAGCAGCCACGATGCTTTCATCCTGCGCCAGACTGGTGTGCCAGACTTTTCCAGGCAGTGCATCAGCCAAGTGGTTGGCTCCTCGGGGACAAGGGTTATCCACACTGCTCCTGGCTATGACACTGCTCCATAACCCCAACACCCCTGCTGAGCTGCGGTATAATGAGAGCCATCTTGCCACCAGGAACATAACTGAGCAGACGATCAGTGTGCTTAAGCAACAGTTCCAATGTCTGGACCACTCAGGTGGAGCCCTGCAGTACTCACCTAAGGTGAGTCTCCCTCTTCATAGTTGGGTGCTGCATAACCTGGCAATCCTCAGGACCCAGCCAATGCCACCAGGCCTTGAAGCACCACTGGAGGAGGAGGATGATCAGCAGCAGCACCAAGGTGGGAGGGAGACCCAAAATGTTGAAACTGCAAGGGCCATCCGTCAATGGCTGATAACAAGCCGCTTCTAGGCCCCTACTCAGGAAGTGGCTTCTGGCATGGAGAACATCATGGAAAGCAACCCGCAACCCCTATAAGCCAGGCAGTGATAATTCCAAAGACCAAACATGTACATTTTGAATACAACAAATTTATTTTACAAACTCTCATTTATTCATGACAAACTAGTAGAAACAAACACAAAAAATCATTAATTAACATAACTGGTTCTCACAACCTGGAGATAATGGCCAAAACACTAAACAAAAGTTTGAACATGAACCTTGGCCTTTAATAAAAAGATTCCCAACATTGTCACAACTCCTACATTTTACCCTTCCATTGCTCACTTGCCCCCTTCCCACCCTACCGCTCCTCTGTAATGGGGCCCCAGTAAGGCTAGTGGAAGGCTGCTGAATGTCAGATCCTGAGACTACAGATGCCCTTGAAGGACAGGAGGAAGAAGAGTGGGACAGCTATAGTGATAGGGGATTCTATCGTAAGGGTAATAGATAGGCGTTTCCGCGGCTGCAAACGAGACTCCAGGATGGTATGTTGCCTCCCTGGTGCAAGGGTCAAAGATGTCTTGGAGCGGCTGCAGGGCATTCTGGAGGGGGAGGGTGAACAGCCAGTTGTCGTGGTGCATATAGGTACCAACGATATAGGTAAAAAACGGGATGAGGTCCTAAAAGCTGAATATAGGGAGTTAGGAGGTAAATTTTAAAAATAGGACCTCAAAAAGATAGTAATCTCAGGATTGCTACCAGTGCCACATGCTAGTCAGAGTAGAAATAGAAGGATATTTCAGATGAAAACGTGGCTGGAGGAATGGTGCAAGGGGGAGGGATTCAAATTTCTGGGACATTGTAGCCAGTTCTGGGGGAGGTGGGACCAGTACAAAATGGACGGTTTGCACCTGGGCAGGACCGGGACCAATGTCATCATAGAGTCATAGAGTAATACAGCACGGATAGAGGCCCTTCGGCCCATCGTGTCCGCGCCGGCCATCAAGCCCTGTCTAATCTAATCCCATATTCCAGCATTTGGCCCGTAGCCTTGTATGCTATGGCATTTCAAGTGCACATCCAAATGCTTCTTAAATGTTGTGAGGGTTTCTGCCTCCACAACCCTTTCAGGCAGTGAGTTCCAGACTCCAACCACCCTCTGGGTGAAAAAGTTATTTCTCAAATCCCCTCTAAACCTCCCGCCCTTTACCTTGAATCTATGCCCCCTAGTTATCGACCCCTCTACTAAGGGAAAAAGCTCCTCAGCATCCATCCTATCTATGCCCCTCATAATTTTGTACACCTCAATCATGTCCCCCCTCAGCCTCCTCAGCTCCAAGGAAAACAAACCCAACCTGCCCAGTCTCTCTTCATAGCTGAAGCGCTCCAGCCCTGGTAACATCCTGGTGAACCTCCTCTGCACCCTCTCTAACGTGATCACATCCTTCCTGTAGTGTGGCGACCAGAACTGCACACAATATTCCAGCTGTGGCCTAACCAGTGTTTTATACAGCTCCATCATAACCTCCTTGCTCTTATATTCAATGCCTCGGCTAATGAAGGCAAGTATCCCATATGCCTTTTTTACCACCTTATCCACCTGTTCCGCCGCCTTCAGGGATCTGTGTACTTGCACACCCAGATCCCTCTGACCCTCCATCTTGCCTAGGGTCTTTCCATTCATTGTGTATTCCTTTGCCTTGTTAGTCCCCCCAAAGTGCATCACCTCGCACTTTTCCGGGTTAAATTCCATTTGCCACTGTTCCGCCCATCTGACCAACCCATCTATATCGTCCTGCAGACTGAGGCTACCCTCCTCGCTATTTACCACCCTACCAATTTTTGTATCATCCGCGAACTTACTGATCATACCCTTTACATTCATATCCAAGTCATTAATGTAGACCACAAACAGCAAGGGACCCAGCACCGATCCCTGTGGTACCCCACTGGCCACAGGCTTCCAGTCACAAAAACAACCTTCGACCATCACCCTCTGCCTTCTGCCACTAAGCCAGTTTTGTATCCAATGTGCCAAGGCACCCTGGATTCCATGGGCTCTTACCTTCTTGACCAGTCTCCTGTGCGGGACTTTATCGAAGGCCTTACTGAAATCCATGTATACCACATCCACTGCGTTACCCTCATCCACACACCTAGTCACCCCCTCAAAAAATTCAATCAAATTAGTCAGACATGATCTTCCCTTGACAAAGCCATGTTGACTATCCCTGATTAATCCTTGCCTCTCCAAGTGGAGACAAATTTTGTCCCTCAGGATTTTTTCCAATAATTTTCCTACCACTGATGTTAGGCTCACTGGCCTGTAGTTCCCTGGTTTTTCCCTACTACCCTTCTTGAATAATGGTACTACATTAGCGGTTCTCCAGTCCTCTGGCACATCCCCTGTGGCCAGAGAGGTCCTGAATATATGTGTTAGAGCCCCCGCAATCTCCTCCTTTGCCTCACACAGCAGCCTGGGATACATTTCATCCGGGCCTGGGGATTTATCCATTTTTAGGCCAGCTAAAACCGCCAATACCTCCCCCCGCTCGATGTTAATATGTTCGAGCATATCACAGTCCCCCCGCCCTATTTCTATGTCTACATCGTCCTTCTCCATAGTGAAAACAGACGCAAAAAATTCATTCAGAACCCCTCCTACATCTTCCGGCTCCACACACAGATTGCCACTTTTGTCCCTAATGGGCCCTATTTTTTCCCTAGTTATCCTCTTACCCTTAATATACTTATAAAACATCTTCGGATTTTCCTTTATTTTGCTTGCCAGTGTTATTTCATGGCCCCTCCTTGATCTCCGAATTTCTTTTTTAAGTATCCCCCTGCACTTTTTGTACTCCTCTCGGGCTTCCTCCATCTTTAGCCTTTTGTATCTACCAAAAGCCCTCCTTTTTTTCCTAATCCATTCCCGTATATCCCCTGACATCCAAGGTTCCCTGTGGTTTTTGGAACCACCCTTGACCTTTACGGGAACATGTTGCCATTGTATGATCTCAATCTCCCTTCTGAAAGCCTCCCATTGCTCCGATGCGGATTTTCCTACAAGTAGCTGATCCCAGTCCATTTTGGCCAGATCCTGCCTTATCCTATTAAAATCGGCCTTCCCCCAATTTAGAACCTTTATGTCCTAAGGGGGAGTGTTTGCTAGTACTCTTGGGGAAGGTTTAAACGAAAATGGCAGGGGGTTGGGAACCTGTGCAGGGAGATAGAGGAAAGGGAAGCAAGGATAGAAGCAAAAGACAGGAAGGAGAAAAGCAAAAGTGTCAGTCAGAGAAATCAAGGGTGTAAATCAAACAGGGCCACAGTAAATAATAATTCGAAAAGGACTAAGTGTTAAAAAAACAAGCCTGAAGGCTTTGTGTCTTAATGCGAGGAGCATTCATAAGGTGAATGAATTAGCTGCACAAATGGATGTAAACGGATACAATATAATTGGGATTTGAGACAGGGCTCCAGGGTGATTAAGGCTGGGAATTGAACATCCAGGGTTGTAGGATTTCGCAATAATTTCGAAATTTTCTACAGCTCCGAAGATTTATTTTTGATTAAAGAATACCTGTGTAGGATACACCTTTAAAAATCCAGGGATCAAAAATGGCCGTCAGACCTTGTGGCAGAAGAAAAGGCAGCCTGTGTGTCTGTGAAAAGGATAATCAAATATGGCTGTCCGACCTCGTGGCAGAAGACACAACACAGCCTGTGTGCTGTGAAAAGGAAATCAAAGATGGCTGACAAAGGATTTTTATAAAAACCCAGCCCCTGAAGCAATAAGGTATTTAAACCGTTAATCAAATGTGGTTTGGGAAACTGCTACAATGTTGACTCAAAAGATTAAGTGCTTGAGACTGTCAGCATGAACAAAGGAACTTTGTTTACATGAACGTTTTACAATATTGACTTGAGATTACGCAGTTGAGACTGCCAATCAATTGCGGTTGGGCGTGACCACAGAAGAATCAGATTGTTTACACTAACATCCAAGGGCTGTTTACTCAGCAATTAAGGAAAGACATTTTTTCCCCCAAACGGAGACAGCTTTATTCAACTCATCATAATGAATGGGGGACAGATCGATTCCCTTTTGGATAGCCCAGATACATCCGGATTTGGGCGGGAGGATTTTGGCTCCAAATGGGGTATAAGATGGCTTCTCAGGAAGTCATCTCTCTCTCTCTGCAGCCTCACCTCCATGCCCGATCTACAACTCAGGAGCCCGCCCAATGGAGTGGAATACCAGCAGTTACTTTTAAGCACTGGGGTATCTCCATTTCATGGTGGTGAAGAATCCAAGACCGCAGGGGCATGGAGCAGGTGCTTCACTGGTGAGCATACATTTTCTGGCCCATTACAAGGCAACTTAGAATAGGTATTAGGGGTGGGAGTTATGTTAAAAATCTTAATTGTAGTCAATTTTCCCTCGTTGTGTCTGTTTTCTCCTCCCCTATTAAGTAAAAGAGTGCTGTAGTAGACACTAAGTGTGCTGTGAGAAGTTAAAAGTGCTGTATTTAAGTAAGAGTGTTGTACTAAGCAAAGGTGCTGTAGTAAGCAAAGGGTACTATATTAAAAGTGCTGTATTTAAGTGAAAGAGTGTTGTACTAAGCAAAGGTGCTGTAGTGGACAATAAGTGTACTGTGTTAAGTAAAAGTGCTGCAGCAAGCATAGGTGTGTTGTATTGATTATTTTCAAGTTGTTTCTTTTTGTTTCAGTAAATACTGGTCTGTTTGCACCCACCCACGAGTCTCGTTTCTGTCTACCTTGCTACTGAATAAGTCCGGCGGTCAGAACCAGGAAAGGGGAGCGATTCGAACCCGCACGGGGCTCTGCAGCAGCTCAGAGACTATAACCCCAACCCCGTTTTTAATTCCTACAAAATGGCAACCGCCACAGGACCATCAGCAATGGTATGCGATGTAGCAGACGGTGGTTTGGGTCTGGAGAGAGCAGCAATTATTGCGTTTCTTTTTATCCCACTGGTCTGTTTGTGGTTAGGTGCCCGCAGGCTTGGGGAAGTCACCCGCAGGCTTAGGGAATCTAGAGCAGAGAGTTGGGAGAGGGAAAAGGGAGGTTGAAGAATACCAGGCCAAGATGGTGGTCCAGTTTAGTGAGGGCAAAAGCCACACGAGGCACGAGTCAGAGTACCTGAAGTGCCTAGTTGCAGAGGCCAAGAGCAATGAGATGAGGGTGTGGGAGGAGAACGCCCGCCTCATACAAGAAATAAAAGAGCAGGAGGAAAAGGTTAGGGAGGTGAAGGCAGCGTATAAGCTGGCCTGCAAGCAAGGGTTTGAGGAAGCAGATCATGGCCCCTGTAGGGCAGAGATAGAAAGCTTGAATATGGCTTTAAAGAGGGCAAAGGGGATGATATGTCTGATCAGCTCAAAAGCAGGTCAGTCGGATTTTACCGGCAACCCAAATAAAACCGTCCCACTGGCAACACCCAGGAAAAGGCTGGTCAGGGAATCAGAGGTCCCACGACCGCCACCCACAGCTCCGAGCTTTCAGGAGCTCTGGCAGCAAAGGGGGGTGGAGAATGAGGTGGTAGAGGTAGCACAGCAGGCCCCGCTAGATAGGCCGGGACCAGGACCAGTGTACCCCCTCCGACAATGGAGGTACGGTCCGCCCATTGATGAAGGTGACGCAGGGGCCATCCAGAATCAGTTTGTGGTGCCGTATGGCACCCACCAGCTCAGGGACATGGTTAGCCACATCCCCAAGCTCACTAAAAAGGGAGACCCCTCTCTACACTTCAGGAAGATAGAGCAGGCAGCTTCTGTTACTGACTGCGATGAGGCAGAACAAGCAAAAATGCTGCTGTTTTCCCTGGCAGGTGATCTCCTCCAGGCCCTATCTGGCAAGTGCAAGAGGGGGCAGAGGGATTATGAGGATCTCAAGAATGAGATATTGGAGGCCATGGGACTCAATGATGGTAGCCCGTTCTCCCGGGTGGAAAGAACGGTGCAGCTACCAGGGGAGTCCCCGCAGGCGTTCGCAGACAGGCTGTGGCCAGTCTGCCGGAGCGCATGCCCGGGAATGCCAGGGCGGGCAAGCACTGGACCCAGTCCAATTGACTCACTGGCTCCGTTGTCTTATGAAAAACAGCCTACCCCAGATCCAAGCCCAGGTAATGGCTTGGTTCGACCCCCGAAACCCCCAGACCACCGAAGAAGTGGTGATCCGCTGGCTCACAGTAGCCTTCAGAAACATGAGGTGTAGCGAGGCTCCCCAACCCAGGGGAAATGTCCATGAGGTTAAACCTGGGAGCCAGAGTAAGAAAGAGTGGCACCAGGAGGGGAACCGTCCCTCCCAGGCTAGGTCAAATTGTTATGGGTGCGGGAAAGATGGTCCCCAACCAGCAGCCATAAGCTGCGAGGGACCAGAAGTTGGAATCAGTCCAGCCATGTGGCAGGGAGCAGCCTGTGGCAGCCCAAACAGGGAATAGGTTGGCCGCCCGGAGATGGGCGGCACTTGTATATAGCTTTGTTCAAGTAATGTGTATAAAGGATTAAGGTAGTACGTGTTAATTTAAATTTTATATTGCAATTCAGTAGTGGTAATTATTAGTGTATAAGTTTTAAATATGGTACCGTTCCAGAGTGTCTATAAGTTAAGGTCGTGGGACCTGATCTCACTCCTCTCCCTCCCCTCCCCCCCCCCCGAGCCAGGGGACCTGGCTAGATGTTTTTCTTTTAAAGTCATTTTCAGAGTTCTGGAAGGTACAGAGGACCAGCGTGTTTTTGGATGCTCGAGGAAGGAGCACCCCTAGCCCACGACGGGAGGGGTCTGCAGGAGGCAGATGCCCACAACATTTAAGCTGCTATTTGGAAATTCGATTAAGATTAAGAATTTACAAAAAGCTTGTTAATTATTTTATATCTTGTATTATGTATTGGTCCCAACTCCAAAGGACTACTTGTTTGGAGTTAATTGGAACAAATTGCATATGCCTGTGAATTGTTGTTTGCAGATTGTGAAAATTTAATACACATTTATTAGCTGAAGAATTGTGCCATTTAATAAAGTGTCAGGCAATTGCATTTTAATAAAAAAGGGGGAAGCTCGTTTTCTTCCATTTATAT
The DNA here is from genome assembly GCF_052327205.1 of Somniosus microcephalus. NCBI lineage: Eukaryota > Metazoa > Chordata > Chondrichthyes > Squaliformes > Somniosidae > Somniosus > Somniosus microcephalus. The sequence continues at coordinate 27,565,154 of NW_028225182.1, read as the reverse complement.
TTTTAACAGATGTTTTGGCTTGGTGGTAATCCCATTGAAGATATCGCATCATGTTAAAAACTATGTTGCAAGTGGTGCAGGGGCATTGGACACCTCCATGCTTGAATTATTGTGAATGCAAGTGGTGCAGGGGCATTGGACCCACTCCGTGTATTGGTTATTTAACTAATCTTGTCTTTCTGTCAATAGATGCCTACCGTGTACTGCGATTCTCTCTGGGTAGGGGAGATGGAGGTGTCGGGGGATCAAAGATAGATCTAGATAAGTGTAAGGGAAGGTTGTTTGTGGGGGGTCAGAAATTATTGCTCACCTTTGGACAGGATACAACAAGCAAGTTTTAGTATCCGATTGGGGACTGTAGGATTTCGCAATAATTTAGAAATTTTCTACAGCTCTGAAGTTTTATTTTTGATTAAAGAATACCTGGGTAGAATACACCTTTAAAAATCCAGGCATCAAAAATGGCCGTCAGACCTCGTGGCAGAAGAAAAGGCAGCCTGTGTGTCCGTGAAAAGGATAATCAAAGATGGCTGTCCGACCTCGTGGCAGTAGACACAACACAGCCTGTGTGCTGTGAAAAGGAAAATCAAAGATGGCTGACAAAGGATTTTTAAAAAATACCCAGCCCCTTGTGATGAAATAACTCTGTTCTGGCATTTGTATTGTCTGTTGTTGTTGTACTTGTTAATGTCTGGAATGTTCTACAGGTGTAACCACCAATGCTCCTCCCTAGCCCCGCCTCTCTGGATCCTCCAGATTGGTGTGAGTCTTACTTATAAGAGCTGGGTCTTACTCATAAGGGCTGGGTCGGTGATGAATGATGGTTGCCCTGTGTTAACTTGATGCCATGTTCTTACTTAATAAAAGCCTTTAGTTTTAAGCTTTAACCTCTTGGATTCAGGCCGTTATTTGGCACATCAATTTAATTAAGTAACAACTTTTGGAAGATGGATCGATTTTTGAAACCAGCGCGTCTGGATATCGATCCCCATTTGGCAGACGCGAAGAAATTTACGCATTGGCTTCGATGTTTTGAACACTTCATCGCATCGTTCGATCTGACAGTTAACAAGTTGGGTCTTCTAACCAACTTGGTAAGTCATCAAACTTACTCTATAATTGAAGATATTACTACATATGAAGAGGCCCTCGCAGCCCTTAAGGCCCAGTACCTTAAGTCGGTTAACAAAGTATACGCCAGGTATCTTTTGTCTACTCGCAATCAATTACCCGAGGAATCCCTGGACGATTTCCTGCAGGACCTTAAGGCTTTGGCTAAGGATTGCAACTACAAGGCTGTCTCTGCCATATTGTATCAGGAAGAAGCCATCCGCGATTCTCTCATATCTGGCCTCCGATCTAATTATATTAGACAGAGACTCCTCGAGAGTGACTCGTTAGTTTTAAAAACGGTCGTCGCTACTGCTCGATCGTTAGATGTAGCCCAGAAGAATTTAGAAGTGTATGCATCAGCCCATGCGTCTCTCTCAGCCTCGTGTGTTCCAAGTATGGAGGCATCCATAACACCAATGGAGCCGCCACTCAATCCTATTGTTGCGGCTGTACCCCATGGGTCTAAGTGTTATTTTTGTGGCCAATCTAAACACCCCAGGCAGAGAGGCTACCTGTTTTAAATGTAAGAAACGGGGACATTTTAGTTAAGTGTGCAAGGGTAATCCTGTACCCGATGTTTTTTCTGCTGCCGCCTATCGTTTTACTCTAGTCTCGGTTACGGTTGACCAGGCCATACTGTGTTCCTTGTCGAAATCTATGATGGACATCAAGATTAATGGTCGTCCTACTGGGTGTTTGATAGACTGTGGCAGTACTGAAAGTTTTATACACCCCAACCTTGTTAACTCCTGTTCATTGAAGGTGTATCCTACTCGAAGTGAAATTGTGATGGCGTCCAAGTCCCTTACTTCGGAGGTAACTGGATATTGTAAAGTCACATTGACCGTTAAGGATACGGAGTATAAGGACTTTAAACTCCTCATATTACCTCAGTTGTGTGTGAACTTAATTTTAGGCTTGGACTTCCAGTGTCAGCATGAGAGCATCACCCTTAAGAATGGTGGATCCCAGCCTCCGCTTACAGTCTGCGGCCTTTCTACTTTAAAAGTAAGTCCGCCTTCTTTGTTTGTGAACCTTGCTCCTAATTGTAGACCTATAGCGACTAAGTCAACGGTATAGTTCAGAAGATAAAAAATTTATAAAAGAGGTGGAAAGGCTTCAACGGGAGGGAATCATCGAACACAGTAATAGCCCGTGGCGTGCCCAGGTGGTGGTAGTTAAAACTAATGAAAAGAAAAGACTTGTGGTCGATTATAGCCAGACTATAAACTTGTATACCCAATTAGACGCCTATCCTTTGCCTCGTATTTCTGAGATGGTGAACCAAATAGCTCAGTACCGCGTGTTCTCCACCATTGATTTAAAGTCTGCCCATCATCAACTCCCCATTAAAATAGAAGACCGACCTATACGGCCTTCGAAGCTAATGGGCATCTGTACCAGTTCCTTAGGGTGCCCTTTGGAGTGACGAAGGGGATATCCGTCTTCCAACGGGATATGGATCATATGGTGGATGAATACGCATTGGAAGCAACATTCCCGTATCTGGACAATGTTACTATCTGTGGGCGCGACCAACGGGAGCATGATCAAAATCTCGAAGTTCCAAGAGACTGCAAAGAGGTTAAACCTGACCTACAACGAAAACAAGTGTACCTTCAATACTACACGTTTGTGTATTCTTGGTTGCGTTGTGGAGAATGGGGTAATCGGGCCAGATCCTGAAAGATTACGCCCGCTTAAGGAATTACCTTTACCTCACACTGTAAAAGCTTTAAGGTGGTGTCTGGGATTCTTCTCGTACTATGCCCAGTGGATGGTTAGCTAATCAGATAAAGTCTGACCTCTTATTAAGTCGACGTCTTTTCCGCTATTGGCGGAAGCTCAGGAGGCTCTCTTTAATATCAAACGGGACATTGTGAAGGCAGTGGTATGTGCCGTGGATGAGAAGATCCCCTTTTCAAGTGGAAAGTGATGCATCTGATTTTGCGTTGGCAGCAACTCTTAACCAAGCTGGTAGACCAGTAGCTTTTTTCTCTCGTACATTGCAAGGACCAGAAGTTCGACATCATTCAGTGGAAAAGGAGGCACAGGCAATTATCGAAGCAGTCAGGTATTGGAGATATTATCTCGCTGGCCAACGTTTTATGCTCATTACTGACCAGCGATCTGTGGTCTTTATGTTCAGTACTAAGCAGCGAGGCAAGATCAAAAATGATAAGATTTTAAGATGGCGAATAGAACTGTCAACATATGACTATGATATTCAGTACAGGCCTGGAGTATTCAATGAGCCATCGGATGCTTTGTCACGAGGAGTATGTGCTAGTCTAGGTATAGATAAGCTTCAAAGCCTCCACGACGCACTCTGCCACCCTGGGGTTACCAGAATGAACCACTTCATTAAGTCCCACAATCTACCCTACTCTATTGAGGAGGTCCGGACAATGACTAGAACCTGTCGTGTTTGTGCTGAATGCAAACCCCGCTTCTATAAGCCGTCCGAGCCAGCTCATCTTATTAAAGCAACTCAACCATTTGAGCGTTTGAGTCTCGATTTTAAAGGTCCCCTTCCATCGAGCGACCGTAATGTCTATTTTCTTAATATTATAGACGAGTACTCTCGGTTCCCTTTTGTAATCCCCTGTCCGGATGTGACTTGTGCTGTTGTAATTAAATGCCTCTGCCAACTATTTTCCTTGTTTGGCATGCCTAACTATATACATAGTGATAGGGGTTCTTCCTTTATGAGTGAAGAATTACGACAGTTTTTGCTATCGAAGGGGATTGCAACGAGTAGAACTACCAACTATAACCCTCGTGGTAATGGGCCGGTCGAGAAAGAAAATGCGACAATGTGGAAGGCTATCATGCTGTCTCTGAAGTCACGAGGCCTGCCGACCTCTCACGGCAGGATGTCCTGCCAGACGTGCTGCATTCCATAAGGTCTCTTTTGTGTACAGCGACGAATGCCACCCCTCATGAAAGGATGTTTAGTTTTCCAAGAAAAGCAACTAATGGAGTATTGTTACCCACATGGTTGACGACCACGGGCCCTGTGCTGTTGCACAGACATGCGAGAGGTCACAAGACTGATCCACTGGTGGAGGAAGTACAACTCCTCCATGCTAATCCCCAGTATGCGTACATTCAATATCCGGATGGGCGAGAGGATACGGTCTCTATTAAAGATCTTGCACCTGCTGGAACTCAGAGTTCGACACAGTAGAGCTTTCAATCGTGGTATTGGACCTTCAGAGACACAAACCCTCAGCGTGGAAAACACTGATGATTCTGGGAATTCGAATGAACCGGAGTTAGTACTCCAGGAGGAGCCTCAGCAAGAGTTACGTCGTTCCCAGAGGACTATCAGACCTCCTGACAGACTGAATCTATAGCATGGGGTGAATGTGATGAAATAACTGATCTGGCATTTGTATTGTCTGTTGTTGTTGTACTTGTTAATGTCTGGAATGTTCTACAGGTGTAACCACTAATGCTCCTCCCTAGCCATGCCCCTCTGGATTGGTGTGAGTCTTACTTATAAGAGCTGGGTCTTACTCATAAGGGCTGGGTCAGTGATGAATGATGGTTGCCCTGTGTTAACTTGATGCCATGTTCTTACTTATTAAAAGCCTTTAGTTTTAAGCTTTAACTTCTTGGATTCAGGCCGTTATTTGGCACATCACCCCTGAAGTAATAAGGTATTTAAACCGTCAATCAAATGTGGTTTGGGAACATGCTACAAAGTTGACTCGAAAGATTAAGTGCTTGAGACTGTCAGCATGAACAAAGGAACTTTGTTTACATGAGCGCTTTACAATATTGACAAGAGATTAAGCACTTGAGACTGTCAATGAATTGCGGTTGGGCATGACCACAGGACAATCAGATTGTTTACACTAACATCCAAGGGCTGTTTACTCAGCAATTAAGGAAATAGACGTTTTTTTCCCCAAACAGAGACAGCTTTATTCAACCCATCACAAGGGAAATGGGTAATTCATCCAAAACCCATCACAATGAATGGGGGACAGATCGATTCCCTTTTGGATAGCCCAGATACATCCGGATTTGGGTGGGAAGATTTCAGCTCCAAATGGGGTATAAGATAGCTTCTCAGGAAGCCATCTCTCTCTCTCTCTGCAGCCTCGCCTCCGTGCCCTATCTACAACTCAGGAGCCCGCCCAAGGGAGTGGAATACCAGCAGTTCCTTTTAAACACTGGAGCATCTCCAATTCAGGGTGGTGAAGAATCCAAGACCGCAGGGGCATGGAGCAGGAGTTTCACTGATGAGCATAGATTTTCTGGTCCATTACAAGGCAACTTAGAATAGCTATTAGGGGTGGGAGTTAAGGGGATTTTGTAAAAAATCATAATAGTAGTCAATTTTCCCTCTGTCTGTTTTCGCCTCCCCTATTAAGTAAAAGAGTGCTGTAGTAGACACTAAGTGTGCTGTGAGAAGTTAAAAGTGCTGTATTTAAGTAAGAGTGTTGTACTAAGCAAAGGTGCTGTAGTAAGCAAAGGGTACTATATTAAAAGTGCTGTATTTAAGTAAAAGAGTGTTGCACTAAGCAAAGGCGTGCTGTAGTGGACAATAAGTGTACTGTTTTAAGTAAAAGTGCTGTAGCAAGCATTGGTGTGTTGTATTGATTATTTTCAAGTTGTTTCTTTTTGTTTCAATAAATACTGGTCTGTTTGCACTCAACCACGAGTCTTGTTTCTGTCTACATCGCTGCTGAATAAGTCCGGCGGTCAGAACCAGGAAAGGGGAGCGATTCGAACCTGCACGGGGCTCTGGAGCAGCTGAGAGACTTGTGACTGGCCAGAGACTATAACCCCAACCCCGTTTTTAATTCCTACAGGGGTATTCGATATTCAGGAAGGACAGGCAAAAAGAAAAAGTAGGTGGGGTAGCATTGCAGGTTAAAGAGGAGATTAACACAATAGTAAGGAAGGGTATTAGCTCTGATGATGTGGAATCTGTATGTGTAGAGCTGAGAAATACCAAGGGGCAGAAAACATTTAGGTGGGAGTTGTACACAGACCCCCAAACAGTAATGCTGAGGTTGGGGATTGCATTAAACAGGAAATTAGAGATGCGTGCAATAAGGGCACAGTTATCATGGGTGACTTTAATCTACATATAGATTAGGCTAACCAAATTAATAACAATACTGTGGAGGAGGAATTCCTAGAGTGTATACGGGATGGTTTCCTGGACGAATATGTTGAGGAAACAACTAGAGATCAGGCCATCTTAGACTGGGTATTATGTAATGAGAAAGATTAATTAGCAATCTTGTGCAGGGCCGTTGGGGTGGAGCGGTCATAATATGATCGAATTCTTCATTAAGATGGAGAGTGAAGTAGTTGACTCAGAGATAAGGGTCCTGAATTTAAATGAAGGAAACTACGATGGTATGAAGCGCGTGTTGGCTAGGAGGGATTGGGGAGTGTTATTTAAAGGGTTGACGGTGGAGAGGCAATGGCAAACATTTAAAGATCACATGGATGAACTACAGAATTTGTTCATCCCTGTTAGATCCAAGGAGAGGACATATAAATTGGCCAGAAAAAGCAGCAAACCTGAGGATTGGGAGCAGTTTAAGATTCAGCAAAGGAGGACAAAGGGATTAATTAAGAGGGGGGAAATAGATTATGAAAGTAAGCTTGCAGGGAACATAAAAGTTGACTGTAAAAAGCTTCTATAGATGTGTGAAGAGAAAAAGATTGGTGAAGTCAAGCATAGGTCCCTTGCAGTCAGAATCAGGGGAATTTATAATGGGGAACAAAGAAATGGTGAACCAATTAAATACATACTTTGGTTCTGTCTTCACAAAAGAGGATACAAATAACCTCCCAGAGATGTCGGTGAACATAGGGTCTAATGAGAGGGAGGAATTGAATGAAATCAGTATTGTTAGGGACATTGACAGGATTGAAGGCCAATAAATCCCCAGGGCCGGATAATGTACATCCTAGGGTACTTAAGGAAGTGGCCCTAGAAATAGGAGATGCATTGCTGGTCATCTTCCAAAATTCTATAGACTCTGGAAGAGTTCCCATGGATTGGAGGGTAGCTAATGTAACCCCACTATTTAAAAAAGGTGCTAGAGAGAAAACAGGGAATTATAGACTGGTAAGCCTGACATCGGTAGTGGGGAAAATGCTAGAGCCCATTATAAAAGATGTAACAGCAGAGCACTTGGAAAACAGTGACAGGATCGGACAAAGTCAACATGGATTTACAAAAGGTAAATCGTGCTTGACTAATCTACTGGAATTTTTTGAGGATGTAACTGGTAGATTAGATAAGGGAGAACCAGTGGATGTGGTGTATTTGGACTTTCAGAAGGTTTTCGGTAAGGTCCCGCATAAGAGATTAGCGTGCAAAGTTAAAGCACATGGGATTGGGGGTAAGGTACTGTCTTGGATAGAGAACTGGTTGGCAGACAGGAAGCAAAGAGTTGGACTAAACGTGTCTTTTTCCGAGTGGCAGGCAGTGACTAGAGGGGTACTGCAGGGATCAGTGCTTGGCTCCCATCTACTCTCATGTATATATATATATATATATATATATATATATATATATATATATATATATATATATATATATATTAGACGACACAAAGCTGCTGTGAGGAGGATGCAGAGAAACTCCAGTATGATTTGGACAGGTTGGGTGATTATACGGCATTTGCTATGATGCATCTGTCCAATGTGGATAAATGCGAGGTTCTCCACTTCAGTGGCAAAAACAGGAAGGCAGATTATCTGAACGGCAATAGATTGGGAAAAGGGGAAGCACAATGAGACCTGGGTGTCCTTGTGCACCAGTCGCTGAAGGCAAGCATGCAGGTGGCAGCAGGCAGTTAAGCAGGCAAATGGTATGCTGGCCTTCATAGCGAGAGAATTCGAGTACAGGAGCAAGGATGTCTTGCTGCAGTTGTACAGGGCCTTGGTGAGATCACATCTTGAGTATTGTGTGCAGTTTTGGTCGCCTTGTCTGAGGAAGGATGTTGCCATGGAGGGAGTGCAGCGAAGATTCACCAGACTGATACCTGGGACGGCAGGAATTCCAGCTTATATTCGCTGGAGTTTAGAAGAATGAGAGGGGATTTCATTGAAACTTATAAAATTCTAACAGGACTGGACAGACTAGATGCAGGAAGGATGTTCCCGATGGCCGGGGAGTCCAGAACCAGGGGTCACAGTCTAAGGATAAGGGGTAAGCCAATTAGGACGGAGATGAGGAGGAATTTCTCCACCCAGAGAGTGGTGAACCTGTGGAATTCTACATAGATACATAGAAGATAGGAGCAGGAGTAGGCCATTCGGCCCTTCGTGCCTGCTCCGCCATTCAATGAGATCATGGCTGATCCTTTAATTCAGTATCCCGTCCCCGCCTTCTCTCCGTAACCCTTAACCCCTTTTGCCCGTAGAAATATATCTAATTCCCTCTTAAATATATTTAATGAGCTGGCGTACACTGCCCTCTGTGGCAATGAGTTCCACAGGTTCACCACTCTCTGAGTGAAGAAATTCCCCCTCATCTCTGTCCTAAATGGTTTAGCCCTTATCCTTAAATTATGTCCTCTAGTTCTGTTCTCACCCGCCAAGGGAAACATTCCTTCTGCATCCAGTCTGTCTAGACCTGTCAGAATTTTATACACTTCTATGAGGTCCCCTCTCAATCTTCTAAACTCCAGTGTGTACATCCCTAAACTACATAGTCTCTCCTCATAGGTCATTCCCGCCATTCCTGGTATCAGCCTGGTGAATCGCCGCTGCACCCCCTCCATGGCAAGAACATCCTTCCTCAGATGAGGCGACCAAAACTGTACACAGTACTCGAGGTGTGGTCTCACCAGTGCCCTGTACAGCTGCAGCAAGGTATCCCTGTTCCTGTATTCTAACCCTTTTGCTATGAAGGCCAGCATACCGTTTGCCTTCTTGACCGCCTGTTGCACCTGCATGCTTGCCTTCAGTGACTGGTGTACAAGAACACCCAGGTCTCTCTGTACTTCCCCCTCTCCCAATCTATTGCCATTTAAATAATAATTTGCCCTCCCGTTCCTGCACCCAAGGTGGATAACTTCGCACTTGTCCACATTATAGTGCATCTGCCATTTATCCGCCCAATCGCCCAGTCTGTCCAAATCGCTCTGGAGCTTCCTGGTCTCTTCCTCTTCTCTTCCACAGGAGGCAGTTGAGGCCAATTCACTAAATATATTCAAGAAGGAGTTGAATATATTTAAGGCTAAAGGGATCAAGGGATATGGGGAGAAAGCAGGGACAGGGTACTGAATTTGGATGATCAGCCATGATCTCATTGAATGGTGGAACAGGCTCGAGGGGCCGAATGGCCTACTCCTGCTCCTATCTTCCATGTTTCTACATTAATCCCTGCTCTTATCACAGAGTGTTGAATTATTTTAGATATTCTTTAATTAAATATCAGGAAACAATCTTCATTGTATTCTCCTATTTCAACCATTTATACCAAATTGAAATTGTACAGTTTAATCAAATATTTTGTGTCTTTGTCAATAAACAAATAATGGTTTCTTCTAATGTCACTTCCTGCAATTGTTATACATAATTACATAACTCGTGTTTCTATAAACACTCCACTAAACGTTTAAGAGGAAATCGATATTTACATTATTCCTGGGACTTGTTCGGACTATAGAATGACTGACAAAATAAAATGGTTTGTGTTTTTCCCATTGTTGGGTTCTCTTCCTAAATATTTTAATGATATTTTTAAAAAGTCAATAAAAAGTAATATGTAACTCCTACAAATCTTCCCCAGTCCTTCCCCTCCTCAACACCAAGGTTGCATGTTTGGGCACTCCTTTCCTGTGCTGCTCCGAAGTCTTGCACACTCCTTGCCAGTGTCTCGATGGATTCAAGCATCCTTGCCACTGCAGCCATCAACTCAGTGTGCCTGAGCTGAGCCTGGGTGCTCATTTCTGTGAGGGAACGCACCTCTTCTGCGCAGCAGTCATCGTGGCCTGACTAGCCCTCCGGGGAGACGGCGCCCGAGCTTCCCTACCCCCCTTGCATTGCTGGAGCCCGCTGGTTCCTGCAACTGGTTCCTCCTCAGAGCCATCCCCCCCGCTCCCCTCCAGGGAAGCACTATCCCCAGTCTGCAGATGGGCTGGCTCGCCTGAGGGTGGTATGGTTGGTCCGGCTTCCTCCTGCTCATCACCTCCGGAGTCAGTGTCCCTGGCAGCTTGATGGCCCGGCTCCCGAGCTGGTGATGCAGCATCTGAAAGCAGGGAGGTTGAAGAGTGGCTTTAGCGAAAGGACAGGGTGGCAGCAAGGGATGCAAGAGTGCTGCAATGCTCTGACATGGGTCCAGAGTGAAAAAGCATGCTGGTGGGGGGAACAAGTGGAAGGAGACAGTTCAAAAAGGCGATGACCTTACCATCGCTGTGCACAATGGGGTCGGCAGCTCCAGTGGTGACAGGACCACTCATCCGGCCTCCAACAATCTGGTGGACTCTTTCCTCCAGGTCCGTCAGTGTCTGCAGCTGAGGAGGGCCTCCTCTGGTACGAATCTGTTCCCTCCGGTTCCTGGCCAGCTTGGCCTGCAGGAGAAAGGACGGGAAGTGATGAAACATGCTGCCCTGAGTTGTCATCTCATGCCCCCCATGGTGGAACAGCCCTTACAGTATGCCCTGAGTCGAATGTGCGTGTGCGTTCCCAGAGAGGGCCATGGGTGCTGGCTGACAGATGGCCATTGGAGCATCGCGCACCATAAAGTCAGGTGCAGATGGAGGGATGAAGAAGATTGCCAAAAAGCCACTCACCCTAACGACCCGAGTGAGATCGTTGAACTTCTTCCTGCATTGCACATGAGTCCTGGGCGCCACGCTGCTGGAGTTGATTCTTAGAGAAACTTCCCTCCAAGCTCTGCGGTACTCGTTCTGATGAGGCCTCCTGCCATTGTCGGGGTACAGCACTGCTCGCCGGTGCTCCACTGCGCCAACCAAAGCATCCAATGCCCTATCGGTAAAGCGCTCTGCTCTCTGCCTTACCCTCTCCATCTGGTCAAAGTTTGTAGCGCCACAGAATGCACAGCGCTGATTTTGAGGCCTACAGGGCGAGGAGTGTGGCTGCTGATCCTAAATGACCTGCCCCTTTAAGAGCTGGCCAGCACCAGCATGTCTCGTGGTCATCGATTACTGACAGCACCTGCGCTGCGCCCGGCCGCCCAGATATTGAGTGGCGCCACCAGGTTAGCACCTTAGGAGTCCCGTGCAGTGCCTGATTTTATGCCGCAATCACCTTTAGGGGCGATGCAACCCAATATAGCTCGAGGTGGCGATAAGTTGCGCCTGGCGATACAATTTGCGCACCGCCAATTCTAGCACCCCAAGCGGGGCTATACCTAATTTCGCCCCCTATGACTCTGACTGATGGTGAAAACTCCTTGGAAGGATTACACCATCAGTGACTGCATCACCACCATAAAGGAATCGACGGATGAACTGAGAACGACAATCAACGCCTGCTGGGGTAAACTTGAGGGAGGCAGTAAATGACTTCCGAGGCTTCCCTACAGTTGACGCTAAAGTTCAGCGCATTGTGAAGGTTGTGCGACGTTGTGGGAGGCAAGGGGCTGTCCGACAGCCTGATGTCGAGGAGCTCTGTGAGTCGCACGGCGAGGAGTTGACGGAGGAGGACCTTGATGAGCTGATGCAGCATTCTAGTGAGGCAGAGGACGAAGACGAGGATATGGTGGCGAAGTCGAAGATGACAAGTGCCAACCTTAACAAGGCAATGCTCTTTGCTACTAATCTCTCGGACCTCTATGGAGATTGACCCATTTTTGGAGCGTAGTTTAAAATTCAAGTGAGGTTTGGAGGATTTAATGAGACCATACAAGCAGGTCCAGAAAGATATTCAGGGAAAAAAGTCAACCATCCATCGCAGAATTCTTTAAGAAACCGCCCAGTTGATGACCCAGTTGCATCAACCAGCCACGAGGTCGCTTCTGTGCATTCACTCCCCTCGAATGATGATCTTTTTTATTGTTATTTAAAATAAAGCAACTTACTTAGGCTCTGACAAGTGTAAATGCGGTCACATTCCCCCTAACCCCATTTTGCCCGTAAGGTCTTATATTTGCCAACCACGGTTTAACCAACCACGGGGGTTTCAGGGACGTATCCCCCATGGTTGGGGAGGGATTACTATCGTCTTAAAACTAATTAGCACGACCCGAGTTGAACCAGAGGTGGTATCTCTCGATAGTCAGGGGAACAGACAGGTAGTACTGCTACCATCGATGTAAGACCCGCACGGTGCGTTGCCTCCCTGGTTTCAGGGTCAGGGACATCACAGAGGGCGCAGAACATTCTGCTGGGGGGGGGGGGGGGAAGGGGAAGAGCCAGAATTCGTGGTCTGTGCCAGAACCAACAACATAGGGAGGAAGAGGGTTGAGGTCCTGCAGTCAGAGTTTAAGGAGCTAGGGAGGAAGTTAAAATTCAATAGTGGCCTTCAAAAAGGAAATTGGAGAAATACTTGAAGGAGAAAAAATTACAGGCTATGGGGATAGAGCGGGGGAGTGGGACTAATCGGAGAGCTCTTTCAAAGAGCCGGCACAGGGACAATGGGCCAAATGGATTCCTTCTGTGCTGTGAGATTCTATGATTCTACGTTGGTAATGACAGTGTGACGTAGGTGTGATGCGTGATGAGGTTCCTTTGGCCGTGTTGGAAATGGGACATTGTTGCTTGATTTTAAGCATCTTTCCATTTGATTGGGCAGCTTAGATTATTGTATTAGATTATTGACTCGCTCTATGGTTTTTCAGCTTTCCGTGGCCATTTGTGCACACATTTTGGCTGCCGCTCCGGACCCCAGCTGCTCCCTGACCGCTCTCCTCTGTCGTCATGTTACCTTTCATCTCTCCTCTCTCGGGTGCTCTGCCCTCCCAAATTCCTACCCCAACCCTTTATTACTCCGACCTTCCTACTCTCCTGCCGCTGGCCCAGGCTTGACTCCTTAGGTAAGCCTACAGCTTTCCTCTGTGCCTCTCTTGGCATTCTCCCAAGTGTCCATCAAGGCACTCAATGCTTCTTCCTCACGAGCACCAACCCCAATCCTAATTAATCATTGACATTCCCGCATGCTGGGGGCTAATCTTCTCCCCGTACACCTCACCCCTTCCAGTGCTGACCCCGTGGACGCTGGCAGTGGGTCAGCCATCACTGACCCTCTCCACATCTCCCTCCACAATGTCCGTTCACTTGCGAACAAGGCCCTTGCCATCCACGTGTTTATCGTTGATGATTGCATCGACATCATGGCCCTGATGGAAACTTGGTTGAGGGGTGATGACACCTTACCCCCTAAATGAAGCCTCCCCGCCTGGCTATACCTTCCACCACTTGCCCCACTCAGACCGCCGTGGTGGCGGTGTGGCTCTCATCAAATCACACCTTGGTCTGTCCCCCTACTCCTCCGGCACTTTCTCCTGCGAGCACCTCACCTTGTTCCACCCCTCTCACCTCATTTAATATTAGTTCTCTACTGTCCACTCTCCTGAGTTCACTACCCTCCTATCCTCCCTTAATCTCTCCCTCCATGTGAACTCCCCAAACCATACCCATACCCATCATCTTGACCTCGCTACTCCCATCATGTCAATCGCTGATAAGGCCATCTCAGACCACTTCCTTGCATTGCTCTCCATGCACATCCCCCTTCTCCCCCCCCCCACCCTGAACACACATCTTTCTCCAGTTTCTCTCCTCACGACCTCTCTACGCTCACCTTGTCCATGAGACCCACTTCCTGCTCCCTCGAACCTATCCCCACTAAACTGCTTGCTGACTACCAAACTTCTTTTCCTGGTTCCCATGTTAGCTGACATTGTTAACGGTCCCCACTCTTAAATCTGCTGTCATCACCCTCGCCTCAAGAAAACTCTTGACCCCACTGTCCTTGTAAACTACTGCCCCATCTCCAACCTCCCTTTCCTCTACAAAGTCCTTGAACGAGTTGTCGCCTCCCAAATCCGTGCCCATCTTTCCCGGAACTCCATGTTTGAATCCCTCCAATCAGGTTTCCGCCCTTGCCACAGTACCGAAACGGCTCTCGGTCACAAATGAGATCCTTTGTGACTGTGGCAAAGGTAAACTCTCCCTCCCCGTCCTTCTTGACTTGTCTGCAGCCTTTGACACGTTTGACTGCTCCATCCTTCTCCAACGCCGCTCCACCGTCATCTGGCTGGGTGGGACTGCACTCGCCTGGTTCCATTCTTATCTATCTAATCGTAGCCAGAGAATCACCTGCAACAGCTTCTCTTCCCGCTCCCACATCATTACCTCTGGTGTCCCCCAAGGATCTATCCTTGGCCCCCTCCTATTCCTCATCTACATGTTGCCCCTTGGCGACATCATCTGAAAACACAGCGTCAGTTTCCACATGTACGCTGATGACACCCAGCTCTACCTCACCACCTCTTCCCTCGACCCCTCCACGGTCTCTAAATTGTCAGACTGCTTGTCCTACATACAGTTCTGGATGAGCAGAAATTTTCTCCAATTAAATATTGGGAAGTCCGAAGCCATTCTTTTCGGTCCCCTCCACAAACTCTTTTCCCCAGCCACTGACTCCATCCCTCTCCCTAACATCTGCCTGAGGCTGAACCAAAAGTAGAGAAGTTATGCTGATCCTTTATAAAGCGCTGGTTGGGCCACAACTGGAGTATTGAGTCCAGTTCTGGTCACCACACTTTAGGAAGGGTGTGAACGCCCTTGAGAGGGTGCAGAGGAGATTTACCAGAATGGTTCCTGAGATGGGGGACCTTAGCTACAAAGGCAGGTTGGAGAAGCTGGATTTGTTTTCATTAGAGCAAAGGAGGTTGAGGGGTGATTTGATAGAGGTGTACAAGGTTATGACGGGTTTGGATAGGCTAGACGGGGAAAGTCTGTTCCCACTAGTTGATGGTACAAGGACTAGGGGACACAGATTTAAGGTTTTGGGCAAGAGATACAGGGGGGGGGGGGGGATACTTTTTTACACAGCGAGTGGTGAGGACCTGGAACTCGCTGCCGACGGAAGTGGTGGAAGCGGAGACACTCAATGTTTTCAAGGGGAGACTGGATAGGCACTTGAGGGAAATAAACTTGCAGGGCTACGGGGAGAGAGCGGGGGAATGGGACTGACTGGGTTGCTCTACAGAGAGCCGGCACGGACTCGATGGGCCGAATGGCCTCCTTCTGTGCCGCTATGACTGACTCGAAGTACCATCTTTTCGGTATATGATGGGCCGAATGGATTTCTGTGCTGTATGATTCTATAGCTTTGACTCTGGAAGCTAATGTTCAACTCGACATAAAGTGGTGCTACTACAGATTATAAGAGTAGATGAGGATCTAGTTTTATACAGAATCGATTGGGCTGGTGTCTTCTCCACAATTGACAGATGGTAACATCGAGGTTAGTGGAACAGTAATCCAGAGGCCTGGACTAATGATCCAGAGACACCAGTTCAAATCCCACCACGGCAGCTGGGGAATTTAAATTCAATAATTAAATAAATCTGGAATAAAAAGCTATTATCAATAATGGTGACCATGAAACGACTGGATTGTTGTAAAAACCCATCTGGTTCACTTTAGGGAAGCCAATCTGCTGCCTTTAGCTGGTCGGGCCTAAACATGACTCCAGATCCACAGGGATGTGTTTGACTCCCAACTGCCCTGTGAAGTGGCCCAGTCAGTTCCATCAAACCAATAAGAATAAAACCAAACGGATCACCCAGCATCGACCTGGGAACTGGATTCTGATACCCAGCCCAGTCGACTCTGCACAGTCCGCCTCACTAACATCTGGGGACTTGTGCCAAGATTGGGAGAGCTGTCCCACAGACCAGTCAAGCAACAGCCTGACAGACAGAATCACACCGTTCAGCCAATGTCCCAGACTCCTCCATCCCTATCCCACTGGCATGACAGACGCACCTTGATATCAAGGCAGCATTTGACCGAGTGTGGCACCAAGGAGCCCCAGTAAAACTGAAGTCAATGGGAATCAGGGGGAAACTTTCCACTGGCTGGAGTCATACCTAGCACAAAGGAAGATGGTTGTGGTGGTTGAAGGTCAATCATCACTTCCTCAGGGCAGTGTCTGAGGTCTTCAGCTGCTTCATCATTGACCTTCCCTCCATCATAAGGTCAGACGTGCGGATGTTCGCTGATGACTGCAGTGTTCAGCGCCATTCACAACTCCTCAGATAATGAAGCAGTCCGTGCCCGCATGCAGCAAGACCTGGACGACATTCAGGCTTGGGCTGATCTGTGGCTTGAATGTGACCAGCCACTTAAGTGCCAGGCAATGACTATCTCCAACAAGCGTGAGTCAAACCACCGCCCCTTGACATTCAATGGCCGAATCCCCCACTATCAACATCCTGGGGGGTCACCATTGACCAGAAACTTAACTGGATCAGCCACATAAATACTGAGGCTATAAAAGCAGGTCAGAGTCTAGGTATTCTGCAGTGAGTGTCTCACCTCCTGATTCCCCAAAACCTTTCCAGCATGTACAAGGCACAATCAGGAGTGTGATGGAATACTCTCCACTTGCCTGGATGAGTGGAGTTTCAACAATACTAAGAAACTCAACACCATCCAGGACAAAGCAGCCCACTGGATTGGCACCCCATCCACCATCTTAAACATTCACTCCCTCCACCACTGGCGCACTGTGGCTGCAGTGTGTACCATCTACAAGATACACTGCAGCAACTCACCAAGGCTTCTTCAGCAGCACCTCCCAAACCCGCAACCTCTTCCACCTAGAAGGACAAGGGCAGCAGGTGCGTAGGAACACCACCACCTCCAAGTCACACACCATCCCAACTTCAAATCTATCGCCATTCCTTCATCGCCACTGGTTAAAATCCTGGAACTCCCTCCCTAACAGCACTGTGGAAGTACCTTCACCACACGGACTGCAGCGGTTCAAGGCAGCCCACCACCACCTTCGAGGACAATTAGGGATGGTCAATAAATGCTCGTCTCACTAGTATGGGGGAAAAGATTGATGGTCATCCGAACTGCTGAAACACCAGCGAATTTAAAAGTGACTGCACGAGTTGGATTCTGAAAAGGAAGAAAGACTTACATTTAGATCACACCTTTCACGACCAGCGGACAACTCAAAACGCGCCAGAACTAGCTGCACCTCTGAATTCAGAGGAGAGGTGAGAGTCACTACCCTTAACATAAATCAGCATTTGACCGAGAATGACATCAAGGAGCCCTAGTAAAACTGCAGTCAATGGGAATCGGGGGAAAACCCTCCACTGGTCATCTAGACTACTGAAGCACCAACGAATTCAAAAGTGACTGCACGAGTCGGATTCTGAAAAGGAAGAAAGTCTTACATTTCTACAGCGCCTGTCACTACCTCAGGACGGCCCAAAGCACCTTACAGCCAATGAAGCACTTCTTGAAGTGTGGTCACTGTTGTAATGTGGGTAACGTGGCATTAGATAGGGCATGTGCTGCAACTGTAGGCCGGGTAGATTGGTTAAAATGTTCGCAAGAAATTAGTTCTAGCCCAGGAATGGGTGGTGTCAGCAGAAAAGATGGAGAATTAGCGCCAGGCACTAAGGCTTTAGACTGCACGCAAAATGTGTGCTCACTGCTCAAAAAAATGATTGGAGCCTGAATTCAAGTTTTAAAGCTCAAAGGTCATTGGTTTTACACTCAAAGGGTGGACCAATGGTTGACTCTTAACTGCCCTCTGAAATGGCCCAGCAAGACACTCCGTTCAAACTGCCCTCTGAAATGGCCCAGCAAGACACTCCGTTCAAACTGCCCTCTGAAATGGCCCAGCAAGCCACTCAGTTCAATCAAATGGCCCAGCAAGACACTCCGTTCAATCAAACCAGGTAAGAAAAACCAGACGATCACCCAGCATTGACCAAGGCACTGGATTCGGATTCTGATTCCCAGCCCAGTCGACCCTGCAAAGTCCACTTCACTAACCTCTGGGAAGTGAGCCAAAATTGGGAGAGCTGTCCCACAGACTAGTCAAGCAACAGCCTGACAGTCATACTCTCAGAATCATACCCTTCAGCCAATGTCCCAAACTCCTCCATCACCATCCCTGGGTATGTCCTGTCCCACCGGCAGGACAGTCCCACCAGGGGTGGCGGCACAGTGGTATACAGTTGGGAAGGAGTGGCCCTGGGAGTCCTCAACGTTGACTCTGGACCCCATGAAGTCTCACGGCTTCACATGGGCAAGGAAACTTCTTGCTGATTATCACCTACTGCCCTCCCTCACTTGGAAAAAGCACTGGCTGTAGTAAGGGCAGAGAATGTACGCTTCAATGTCCAGCACAAAGAGTGGCTCGGTAGCCCCACAACTGACAGAACTGGCCGAGTCCTGAAGGACATCACTGCCAGAGTGGGCCTGCAGCAGTTGGTGAGTGAACCAACACCAGGGAAAAATGTACTTGACTTTGTCCTCACCAATCTACCTGTCGCAGATGCATCTGTCCATGACAGTATTGGCAGCAGTGACCACAGCACAGACATGTGGAGACAAAGTCCCGACTTCACACTGATGATACCCTCCATCGTGTTGTGTGGCACTACCACTGTGTTAAGTGGGATAGATTCAGAACAGATCTAGCGGCTCAAAACTGGGCCTCCATGAGGCGCAGTGGGCCATCAGCAACAGCAGAATTGTATTCCACCACAATCTGTAACCTCATGGCCCAGCATATCCATCACTCTATCAGCATCAAGCCAGGGGACCAACCCTGGTTCAATAAGGGGTGTAGAAGAGCATGCCAGGAGCAGTACCTAAAAATGAGGTGCCAACCAGGGAAGCTGCAACACAGGACTACATGTATGCTAAACAGCAGAAGCAGTCCTGCCACATCCAGTCATGAATGGTGGTGGACCTTTAAACAATGGGAGGAGGAGGCTCCATGAATATCCCCATCCTCAATGATGGACCCCAGCATGTGAGTGCAAAAGACAAGGCTGAAGCATTTGCAACCATCTTCAGCCAGAAGTGCCGAGTGGATGATCCCTATCGGCCTCCTCATGAAGAGCCCACCTGCCGGTCTTCAGCCAATTCGATTCACTCCACATGCTATCAAGAAATGGCTGAACGCACCGAATACAGCAAAGGCTATGGGCCCCGACAACATCCCGGCTGTCATGCTGAAGACTTGTGCTCCAGAACTAGCCGCATATGTCAAATGCTGAATAAGAGCAGGTCAGAGGCTGGGTATTCTGCAGTGAGTGTCTTACATCGTGACTCCCCAAAGCCTTTCCAGCATCTACAAGGCACAAGTCAGGAGTGTGATGGAATACTCTCCACTTGCCTGGGTGAGTGCAACACTCAAGAAGCTCAACACCATCCAGGACAAAGCAGCCCGCTTGATTGGCACCCCATCCACCACCTTCAACATTCACTCCCTCCACCACCGGCGCACCGTGGCTGCAGTGTGTATCATCTGCAAGATGCACTGCAGCAACTCACCAAGGCTTCTTCAGCAGCACCTCCCAAACCCACGACCTCTTCCACCTAGAAGGACAAGGGCAGCAGGCGCATGGAAACATCACTACCTCCCAAGTTCCCCTCCAAGTCACACACCATCCCGACATGGAAGTATATCGCCGATAGGGAGGGAGACCCAGGATTTTGACCTAACAGCACTGTGGGAGTACTTTCACACATGGACTGGGGTTCGGGAGTGTGGCATCCACAGCTGCTCCCGCTGCCCTGTCAGCATTCAAGCTAATAACTAAGAAACACGGGGTCAAGAACTACACTCACCCCAACATGACCATAGGTTTGTGTTAAAGCCATGGTTGGGGCTGTCGGCCCTTCAGCCATCATCGCAGCCTGGAATGCATGGGAAGGCTGCGTTCTTCCTGGGGTCAGGGTAGGCAGTGTCCCTGGCCATTGCGAAGGGGCTCACACTGGGCGGGACCTTCCTCGAGGCCACTGCGCAGCAAGTCGTCATCTCCAACATCCCGCCCTTTGTCCCGTGAGCTCCTCCTCAGCCACCTATGTTAACTAGGGGAGCTGAGGTCAGGGATTTCACCGATCCCGCTCAGATTCAGGGAGGCCAGCCTCAGTCACGTCTTCTCCTTCCGGCTCCAGCTCTTCGTTCAGCTGGCGCAGGATGACATGGAGGGTGTGTTTTATGTACACTGAGGGGACGGACTACCACGTCTTCTGGACATCGGACATTGTGCGGTGCCACGCTTGTAAGGAGTTGGGAAACGTTCCAAAAAACTGCCGCCTCCAAGGCCGCAAAAACACTTAAAGCGGCCGAGGCTGGCACCGCCGCCACTCCTCCCCCCCCCATTCCCAACCACGCTTCGGAACCACCGGATGCGCCCTCGACGTCCGAGGCCAATGCCATCACGGCCTCCGGCGGTGGGGGGTGGGGAAGGGAGAGCGGAAGGAAGAAGAAACACCGAGAGGTGAGGCCCCTCAACAGCCCATCTGGCCCCATGTCCTCGCTCATACCGAGCCCCGGAGTGGCGTATGGGAGCACTGGCATTTAAACAACCTGCTGCTGGAGGACGAGCGGTTCCAGGACTCGTTCCATTGGTTCTGGGCCGACTGGAGAAGGAAGCAGGGGGGCTTCCCCTCCTTGCGGCTATGGTGTGACATGGGCAAGGCTCACGTCCGTCTCTTCTGTCAGGAGCACGCGAAGGGGTCGACCTACACATATACAGATTCATTCATTAGTTTCATAAACAAGTGCATAGATGACGTTTTTCCGAGGATTGTTCTACCAACATTTCCCAACCAGAAACCATGGGTAAATGGCAATATCCGTGCTATGCTAAAAGCACGGTCCATCGCATTCAACTCTGGGGACATGGATGAGTACAAGAAATCAAGGTACAACTTCAGAAAAACCATCAAAAATGCAAAAAGACAATACACGGATAAAGTGGAGTCACACTATCTTAGCTCAGATTCGCAAAGGATGTGGAGTGGACTACAATCTATTACAGACTACAAAGGGAAACCCAGCTGCGTCATGCCCAGCAATGCCTCTCTCCCGGACAAGCTCAACACTTTTTACGCCCGGTTTGAGGCCAAAAACAACTGGCCCGTTACAAGGGCGCCCCTGGCTCAGGACGACTGGGTCTTCTCAATCTCCGTGGCTGACGTGAGCAAGACTTTTAAGAGAGTGAACACCCACAAAGCACCTGGTCCAGATGGAATCCCTGGGCGTGTCCTTAGAGCATGTGCTGACCAGCTGGCAGCTGTGTTTACGGATATATTCAACCGTTCACTGTACCAGTCTGTAGTCCCCACCCGCTTCAAGATGACATCGGTTATTCCAGTCCCCCCCAAAAAAGTGACCTGTTTAAACGACTACCGCCCCATAGCACTCACTTCTGTCATCATGAAGTGCTTTGAGAGGCTGGTCAAAACCCACATCAACTCCTTACTAACTAACACACTGGACCCACTCCAGTTTGCTTACCGCCCAAAAAGATCTAGGGATGATGCCATCGCCACTGTACTGCACACTGCCTTATCACACCTGGATAAGAGGAACACCTATGTGAGAATGTTGTTCATTGATTATAGTTCAGCATTCAATACCATTATCCTCTCCAAGCTTGTCAACAAGCTCAGTGAGCTAGGACTTAACACCTCCCTATGCAACTGGATCCTGGGCTTCCTGACGGGCAGACCCCAGGTGGTGAAAATAGGCAGTAACACCTCAACACTGATCCTGAACACGGGAGCTCCCCAGGGTTGTGTGCTCAGCCCCCTTCTGTACTCCGTTTACTCACGATTGCGTGGCCACGCACAACTCCAACTCCATCAAGTTTGCTGATGACACTACCGTTGTAGGCCTGATCACAGATGGCGATGAGACAGGCTACAGGGAGGAGGTAAGAGCTCTAGCAGAATGGTACAAGTACAACAACCTCTCCCTGAACATCAGCAAAACAAAGGAGATGATCGTGGACTACAGGAAGCGGCAGGGGGAGGGACACACCCCAATCTACATCGAAGGAGCTGAGGTGGAGAGGGTTAGCAGCTTCAAATTCCTGGGTGTATTCATTATGGAGGACTTAACGTGGTCCCATCACATCGACGTTGTAACCAAGAAGGCATGCCAACGCCTGTTCTTCCTCAGGAGACTGAAGAAATTTGGAATGGCCTCCCAGATTCTCACCAACTTCTACCGGTGCACCATCGAGAATATCCTGTCCGGCTGCATCACTATCTGGTATGGCAACTGCACCGCCACAGACCGCAAGGCTCTACAGATGGTGGTGAAAGCTGCACAACATACTATAGGAATTAAACTACCTGCTGTGCAGGATATCTACCCCGAGGTGTGCCGGGGAAAGGCCCTGAGAATCATCAAAAACGCAAGCCACCCCAGCCACAACCTCTTCGCCCTGCTCCCGTCCGGTAAGAGATACCTAAGCATACGGTCTCGTACCAGCAGGTTTCGAAACAGCTTCTACCCCCAGGCCATAAGACTCATGAACAAATAATTTATTATTTATTACTGTTGTTTTATTTATTATTACTGTATTTCTATTAGTAATTCTATTAGTATTTTATCATTGCAATGCCATATTTATTCCAATGTTGGGAGGACTCGTAAAAATCAACATTTCATTGTGCAGTACACACGTCTGCTGCATATATGACAAATAAAATTGAATTGAATTGAGAGGCTGGAGGCCCGGGTCGGTCGGTTGGGGAAGGAGGTGCTCGACCTGGAGTCCCGTCTCAGTTAAGTCGTTGAGGACCCGGCCCTGCGGAAGGTGTACAAAGAGAAGAAGGGCGTGCTGAAGGACCTGCAGCTCGTCAGGTCCCGAGGCGTGAACGTGAGGTCGTGGATCCAGTTCCTCCGGGACCTGGACCGCGGCTCCCCCTTCTACTTGCTGGAAAAAAGACGGGGGGTCGGAAAGCAGCTCTTGGGGCTGCCGGCCGATGACGGATCTCTGGTCTCGGATCCGGAGGGGGATCAGCGCGGAGACCCGGGCCTATTACGGGACTCTGTTCTCTCTGGATCCGTCCAACGAGAATGCGCGCAGAGTTTTGTGGGAGGACCTGCTGAGGGTCAGCCCAGAGGACGCCGAACAACTGGACACTCCGCTGAGCTGGCCGGAGCTGACCGGCGCCCTCTGCCAGCTCTCGAGAAGCACGTCCCCGGGGCTGGACGGGCTGACCGTGGAGTTCCACAGGGCATTCTGGGACATCCTGGGGGAAAGGTGTAGTGACCGGGGAGATGCCCCTCTCTTGGTGCAGGGCGGTCATCGTCCTGTAACCCAGAAGAGCGATCTCCGCTATCCAGAACTGGCGCCCAGTCCTATCTTCTATGTTTCTTTGTTTCCCTCACTGATTGCAGTTCTTAACCAACACCGACTTTACAAAGAAAGCCCCGCGCGGCAGCCTGGAATTCAAGGGCCCAGCGCGCAGGCGCAGGGTAGCATGATTGACAGGGGCCCAGGGTGTGCGCTGAGCATGCGCGGTGTGGGCCGGGCATCTGTGGAGCAGGAGAAGCGGGGCCATGGGGCGCATGCGCGGGGTCAGCCACAACTCAGCGCAGCGGCCGCTGCGCTTTCTGAAGCGCGGGGGCCTGTGGGGATTGCAGCCGCCATTACTGTTGATCCTTTCAACCAACCTGTACAGCAGCTGGGGCCTGAAAATCAGCTTCACTGCCCCTGGGCTGGAAAAGGGGGACATTCTCCCTCTTACCCCTTTCTAAACTCCTTTTAAAGTGTTTCAGAATGGAGCATTTACACAGACAGGATGCTCAGACCAAACATCACCTCAAGATCAGACAGTGCTCGATTCATCAGGACCTGAATATCATCGGCCTTTGCACATGGAAGAAGGAGAGAGCAGCGATCACAGTGCAGACAAACCGCACACGTGTTCCGTGTGTGGACTCGGATTCAGCCGAGCGCCTGACCTGGTGAGACACGTTCCCCGTCTACATCAGAAGCTCATCCACACACAGTCACCCCAGTGGATGTGGTGTATTTGGACTTCCAAAAGGCATTTGACAAGGTGCAGAGAAACATCCAAACTGAAAGCGGGTTGAATCAGGAAGTGCCGAGTGTGAACATGGCTTCCGACAGCAGGCCGAGAGTTGGACCGAGGATTTAAAATGTTCCATTTGTCTTGATTTCTTCACCGACCCGGTTTCACTGGAGTGTGGGCACAACTTCTGCTGCTCCTGTATCACAGTGTTGGGAAAACAAGAGGATAAAATCCTGCCCGGAATGTACAAAGGAGTTTCCGGAAATAAACCTCAAGAATAATCGGGTCTTAGTGAATCGGGCCGAGAAAGCTCGAAAATTAACCCTGAATCCGAAAGAGATGGAAAGTAAACTTCACTGAGGAACATCAGGAAGAACTGAAGCTGTTTTGTGAAACTGACAAGAAATTGATCTGTGATTTATAGAGGTACGCGGGAACACAGAGAGCACTGCTTCATGCCCATTAAAGCAGCTGCTGGAATCTACAAGGTAAAAGGAACAGATTTGATCACCTGATTATTTCATCACATTTTCATGGTCTAACACTTTTATTCTGTGATTTTCATCCCAATCCCAGAATCAGCTGAAATCTTCCTTAGATTCACCGAGAAGAAATCGGCGGTTCTAGGAACGGAATTAAAACAGAAACAGCAGATTTCCGCAGTTAGGGTAAGGTCTCCCTGTGCTGATTTTCTGGGATCTCGGTTATTTTGTTCGCTTTATCGCGGTACATTAATTATGTTTCACATCTCATTTGGTAGGAACAGTCGAGCAGTCTGCAGACCCGCATCACATCCGAGTTCGCTAAAATGCACCAGATTCTCACTGAGAAAGAGTAGCGTTTAATCAGAGATCTCAGGGAACAAGAGGGGAAGATTCTAAAAACAATGGAGAAAAACCTTCGAGAAATTCAAGATACTTTAAATTCTATTCAGGAGAAACTGTCAAAGTTGCAGAAACAGATGGAGCAAAAAGACGGGCTGACATTTCTGAAGGCGAGGGATTATATTGCGGGTCAGTTCAGTGAAACTTCACACAATCACAAAATAACCGATGATAACTGAAATAAATGCAGCATTTGCTGAATAATTCGCAACTGATTTAAACCAATTGTTTTTCTAGATAGACTAGCAACAAGATGACATTCACCATCTGGGATAGGCCGAACTTCATCTCGGGTCCCTTCGAAATGCCAAACAGGCTAAATTGACGAGTAGCCAAACAATCAGGATGGCCATTCGGTGTTGAACAGAGGTGCTAACTAGTTGATGGTTGAGGAAGCGGGGCAGATGTGCTGCTAGAGTGATTGACCCTCTAGGAGGCAAGGCAGCAGAGTCTGCAGCTGCCTTGTTCTCTGGGTTTAAAAGAGTGAAAGTTGTAGAAGTCACACAAGGAGCCACGCTGGAGAGTCAAGGCAAGGAAGGGAGGAAAGTGCAACTTGATAGGGCAGTTGTCAAACAGGACACTG
Source organism: Somniosus microcephalus (assembly GCF_052327205.1). Lineage (NCBI taxonomy): Eukaryota > Metazoa > Chordata > Chondrichthyes > Squaliformes > Somniosidae > Somniosus > Somniosus microcephalus. The sequence continues at coordinate 27,539,571 of NW_028225182.1, read as the reverse complement.
GATTCTACCCAGAGTGGAGTGGGGAACATCAATTCACTGTGCAGGGTCCCAAACACTCCTTCCAGGTGAAACAGCAATATACTTTTACTTCAATTTAGTATACTGTATTGGCTGCTCACGATGCAGTCTCCTCTACACAGATTGGGTGACCGCTTTGCGGAACACCTTCAGTCCACAAGCGTGACCTCGAGCTTCCAATCATCTGTCATTTTAATTCCCTGCCCCATTCCCACTCTGCCCTCTGCCTCCTACAATGTTCCAATGAATCTCAACGTAAGCTAAAGAGAACAGCGCCTCATCGAGTTCAACAATTTCGGATCAAAGCCACTGCCCCCATTTACAGATGGCAGCTGATGATTGCTATTCCCATTCACACCTCCTCTGGACCCATCTTTTGTTTCTTTACTTGTCCCATTATCTCCTTTTGCCTCGCACCATCCTTCCTTTTGTCATTTAATCTCTCCTGTCTTCCCATTCTTCCCCCTCCGCCTACCTCTATACTTGCTTAAAACCAGTTATATCTCTAAATTGTTCCAGTTCTGACGAAAGGTCATCTACTTGAAACGTTAACTGTTTCTCTCTCCACAGATGCTGCCTGACCCGCTGAGTATTTCCAGCATTTTGATTTTTTGACACAAGGACAGTTGTATTCACTTCAGGTGAAGTTCAGCAGAGGGCGGTGGGAACAGTAGCGTAGTGGGAATCTCACTGAGCTAAATGATCCACAGCCTCAAGTTCAAATCCCACCACGGTAGCTGGGGAATTTAATTCCGTTTATTAACCAACTGGTTCACTGTCAAATTCAACAGTATTACCATCGCCGAATCCCCCACCATCAACAGCCTGGGGGGGGCGGAGGCAGGGGGGTCACCATTGACCAGAAAGCCAACTGGACCAGCCACATAAATACTGTGGCAACAAGAATGGAGAGTGTCTCACCTCCTGACTCCCCAAAGCCTTTCAATTAATCTACAAGGCACAAGTAAGCAGTGTGTTGTTGGAGAAAACACCAGTCACCTATAGTCCCGGATGTGAAAATTCTTTAATACAAGCTTGCAGGGAGAGCTTTGATTGATGTGGGTTAATGGGAATGTTGTAGCTTTGTTGGAAGCCACTATAATTACAAGACATGATGGGAAGCTTGGCCATCCTGATGGAAGCCCAGAGCTCGATTTCACCAGTGTGGGCCGGGCTGGGGCGTGTCAGGTGTTTTTCCTGTCAGGACCCCGACTCCTATGTGATGTGGGAAAAACAAAGTGTGATTTTCCCCTAATTGGGCACTTGATTTCCAGCGTGTGGGAACCCCTGGCCCAATTAGTCTTTCCATCCAGAAAGTCGCCTCCGATGACATCAGTGCTGCTGCATTTAAGGCCTGCAAGCAGCCTTGCTTCTTCTGGAGACTGCAATCTTTATGCTGATTGTACTGAGGAATTTATTGTATGAATGTCCACCAGCAGGCAAAAATGTGCTCCATGATTTGATGAGCCCTCCCGCCAAGCTCTGGTGGAGGGAGCAAGAACCAATAAGGAGGTGCTCTTCCCTTCCTCAGGGAGAAAAAAGCCACCACAACAGACTAAAGCTGTGTGGCTGCAAGTGGCCCAGGCGGTCAATGCCATCTGTGTTCTGCAGAACCTGGCTGCAATGCAGGAAGACCTCCTCCGCACAGGAAAAGTGAGTATGACTTTCCCATCATCCTCAATCTGATCCCCATCGCCTCTCCTCACCAGCACACTGCTTTGCTAACCTCTTCCTCCACATTCCACTTGACAGTGACATCCCTACACCCTTACCCATTCCCTCTGTATGATCACATTCACTTAACTATTCGACCATGCAGCCCTCACACTCTCCATCGCTGATGCAATGACAACTTACAACACACAGGGAGGGCCCTTAGTATCCTTCTAAGCATCGATGCTTTGGATTCTCTTCACTCACTCCTTCATTCTCATGCAAACTCCACTTCTGTCCCTCATTGCAGGAAGAGAGCCCACAATAAGAGGGAAAGTGCGAGGACTGGAGGAGGAGGACCACCCTTAGTAGCCCAGCTCACCACCTCGGAGGAGGCGGCCCTGGAAATGGCCGGGATCGAGGAGGATTCCTAAGTGGGGGATGGACAGACGGGCACATCACAGCAAGCTGGTGACAATAGTTTGGCATCTCGCTTATTGGCATTGCATGAGTCACTGATAAATGAATCTGATGCCCTAACACATTGACTTACGATCATCTGCACTATATAATGTGCATGTAACCTTGACCTCACAGCTCTACTCTTTCCTTTACTCCCCCACAGGACCATCGACAGCCCCCGTCCCCACTGTCCAAGAGGAAGAGCCTGAGCTTCCAGACTCCTCAGAGGGTGCTGCAACCTCCGAGGATGCAGCGTCAGCAGAATTAAGTGCACACATCACCAGCGCAGACACTAACATCTCGGTGGGACCTTCGGGACAGAGTAGATTTGTCACCTGGTGGATCACAGCTCACAAGTGAGCATCAGCAGATGGTGGAGACAGGGACAGCAGAGGAGAGTCCACGTCGGAGTGTGCAGGATGCTCCCAGCTCAGCTCCGCTGCATGTCGACCCTGTGCCTTCGGGTCCACCAGAAGGACAGCGGTGCTGGAACTCCAGGAACAGGTGCAGGAGTCTCTGGCAGGTTTTGTCTCCAGGGTCGCTGCGAGTGTGGAGTGAATGGAGGAGTCCATCGCTAACATGAGCAGAGCCTTTGTGGAGGCATTGGCGCATGAACGCATCACCACGGAAAGGATGGCTAACTTAATGGTAAGGCTGGCTACTGTAGGCGAGGATGGCAAAAAGGTAGAGGAGAGGATGGCAACATCCATGGAAGAGCTTTGTCGCCAGGGTATGGAAAACCTGGTCATTGTTCAGAATAGGCTGACATCTCTCGAGGAGCAATATTCAGCTATTCAGCAAACAAATGAGACCTTCATGCAAGTCCTCTGCAGTGGGACTTCCAGTGCAGAAACGGGTCCTCAAGGCCTCCCTGAAGTGCAGCAAGGTGCTGTCCAGCCACTTGCTAGCTCTGAAGTGGGGCTGACCCATGAGAGGGATGTTGGTGGCTCCTCTCCAAGCAACATGAGACCGGGAAATTAATGGTGGGAAACATGAAGATGGCAAAAACGCTGAACAATTATTGTGTATCAGTCTTTACGGTAGAGGACACTAAGAATATCCCAACACTGGACAAACAGGGGGCTCTGGGGGGGGGGGGGGGGGAGGGAGCTAAATATGATTAAAATCACTAAGGAAGTGGTACTTGGTAAAATAAATGGGACTCAAGGCAGATAAATCCCCTGGACCTGATGGCTTACATCCTAGGGTCTTGAGGGAAGTGGCGGTAGGGATTGTGGATGCATTGGTAGTAATTTTCCAAAACTCCCTGGACTCAGCAAAGGTCCCGGCAGACTGGAAAACTGCTAATGTAAAACCCTTATTTAAAAAGGGTAGTAGACAGAAGGCTGGAAACTATAGACCAGTTAGCCTAATATCTGTGGTTGGTAAAATTTTAGAGTCCATTATTAAGGAGACAGTAACGGGACATTTGGATAAACATAATTTAATAGGACAAAGTCAGCATGGTTTTATGAAGGGGAAGTCATGTTTCACAAATTTGCTCGAGTTCTTTGAGGAAGTAACATACAGGATGGATAAAGGGGAACCAGTGGACGTAGTGTATTCAGACTTCCAAAAGGCATTTGACAAGGTGCCACATAAAAGATTATTGCTTAAGATAAAAAATCATGGGATTGGGGGTAATATTCTGGCATGGGTGGAGGATTGGCTATCTAACAGAAAGCAGAGAGTTGGGATAAATGGTTCGCTCTCAGACTGGCAATCAGTAACTAGTGGTGTTCCACAGGGGTCAGTGCTGGGTCACCAACTCTTTACAATCTATATTAATGATTTGGAGGAGGGGACCGAGTGTAACATATCAAAGTTTGCAGATGATACTAAGATGGGAAGGAAAGTAGTGAGTGAGGAGGACATAAAAAACCTGCAAAGGGACATCGACAGGCTAAGTAAGTGGGCAGAGATTTGGCAGATGGAATACAATACTGGAAAGTGTGAGTTTATGCACTTTGGCAGGAAAAATCATAGAGCAAGTTATTATCTTAATGGCAAGAAACTGGAAAGTACTGAAGTACAAAAGGTATCTGGGGGTCCTGGTGCACGAAACTCAAAAAAAGTTAGTATGCAGGTGCAGCAAGTGATCAAGAAGGCCAATGGAATGTTGGCTTTTATTGCTAGGGGGATAGAATATAAAAATAGGGAGGTAATGTTGCAGTTGTACAAGGTACTGGTGAGACCGCACCTGGAATACTGCATACAGTTTTGTTGTCCATACTTGAGAAAAGACATACTTGCTCTCGAGTCAGTACAAAGAAGGTTCACTCGGTTAATCCTGGGGATGAGGGGATGGACATACGAGGAGAGGTTGAGTAGATTGGAACTCTACTCATTGGAGTTCAGAAGAATGAGAGGCGATCTTATTGAAACATAAGATTGTGAAGAGGTTGGATCGGGTGGATGCGGGGAGGATGTTCCCGATGATGGGTGAAACTAGAACTAGGGGGCATAGTCTTAGAATAAGGGGCTGCTCTTTCAAAACTGAGATGAGGAGGAACTACTTCACTCAGAGGGTGGTAGGTCCATGGAATATGCTGCCCCAAAAAGCTGTGGAAGCTACATCATTACATAAATTTAAAACAGAAATAGACAGACAGTTTCTTAGAAGTAAAAGGGAATGAGGGGTTACGGGGAGCGGGCAGGAATTTGGACATGAGTCTAGGTTCGGATCGGTCATGGCCCTGTGGGTAATGGAGCGGGCCCGGGGGCCATGTAGCCTGGTTCTGCTCCTACTTCTTGTGTTCTAATTATATGATAGATTTCAGGAAATGATTCTATTCCTGTTCCTGTCTGGGGTGGAGATCACCTTTTACAGAAGGTAAGTACTAAAGGAAATACAGGGACAGAGTGATCTCCTGGTCGAGTTTCGATCGCCTAGATGGGTCGGAGAGGAATTTCCCAGATTTATTTCTCCCAAATTGGCCATTGGGTTTTTTATCTGGTTTTTCGCCTCGACCAGGAGATCACATGGGTTCGGGAGGGATGTCGAGTGATAGTAGATTTGAGGTTAGGTTCAGATCAGCCATGATCTTATTGAATGGCGGAGCAGGCTCGAGGGGCCGATTGGCCTACTCCTGCTCCTATTTCTTATGTTATGTTCTTATGACGTTCCATCCTGATCAGATTACCGGTGACCCCTAATAGAATTACTGGCCTTACACCATATGAATTAATGACTGGTCATGCAATACGACTTCCAGAGACACTAATTTCTGGGCATACTGATACCGAACCACTTAAAGATAGGATTAGAAGGTTTATTGGAGTTATGTGAGCAGCTGAAGATGGTAAGCTCAGAGGTTAGGGATCAAGCCCAGGCATCTGACTTGAAAAGAAGTGAGGAATTTAGTTCCCGGAATGTACCACAGGTTGCGACCTGGATTCGCTCCACGATGGAAAGGGTCCATTTCAGGTTCTCGTGACTAGCGATACACGTGTAGGCTTAGACATGAGAGGAGGGGGAATGTTGGAAACACTAGGTCACAGGTAAAACCATTTAAAATTGAGTCAAATCTGTTTCAGCCAACAGGAGGGCCATCAGCCAATGCCTTATTTATTTATTGCAGATAAAGAATGCGGCAACTGTACATCATCCTGGAAGCACCAGGAATCCTCCTCTTGGCAGTCCAGGGAGACTTGGAACAGGAAATAAGGGGGAAATCAGAGGGTACGACGTGGACTTACCCTCAGGGGGCAGGGGATGAATGGACAGATGAGGCCATATAGGATAATATGGACATATGAGAAGGAAGGATTAAATTGTGCTCAAGAATCGGAATGGCCCCACCAGTCTGAAGTTATAAAGGGCGAGAGTATAACACAATTAGGACTAGAGAACGGGGAGTCAGCATGTATTAAAATGTCCAAATGGCAAGGTAGTAGCAAAAGGTAATAATAAATTATGAGTCTCAACATGGAAAAGCCCAAATACTGTTTCAACCTTGGCACTTAATGTCTTTCCCCAGCCACTTGGATATCGGAAGGGAGAAACCTGTAGCAAACTGATCTTTCACGTAAATATTTTGGAACAATGAGAATATTCTACCAATGTAAAGCAAGAAGAGACGATGCTAGTGTGTCACGTCAAAGGGGCCGAGGTGTGACTTTGAGCCAGCCGTGTTAATATGCACAGACGGTGACCAACGCAACCTCCAACCATGTCCCCTACAAAAAATGGTAACATACCCAAACCCGTTAACTGTTCGAAGCAAACACCGGGACCAAAGAATGTGTTGGTTTTGGTCCAGACAGGAAATGTAATGTATGATAATGTACACCATGAGTTGGTAGCCGTGGTACTAGACTTGATGGGAATCCCCAGTTGTGCTCAAATAAAACCCAGAAGCTGTGTCAAATACTAACCAGACAAGTCCTGGAACAAGGGGTTAAAAGGGAACGGCCGTCCCCGGGCCAACGCCTCAAAAGGTGACACAGGAGTGATACGCTTAATGATGTGGCGGCCATATTTAACACTGGAACCTCGATAGTTAATACGATTAATTTAGCAACTCTGGACAGTAAAATTAGAGACCTGGGCTCCAGAATTAGAGAAATTCTAAGGGAACAGAATCAAAACCAGGACTCCCAATTGACTGAGGATCAGGTGCTTACCGGTCTGCTTCAGGACGTGGCTACGGTCAGAGGAGCATGCCCAAACCACAAATAAAATTATTGAGGATGACCACAAAAGCCTCCAAAAATGCTGCAAGGAATGTAACACATTTGGAAATTGGGTGGTGGAACAGACCAGGGAAAATTTTGCCCAGATAAAAAGGAAGGTGAGGTACCCTTATGTATTAGCAACGAGCAATTGGCTAATCCAGCCCATCAAGGAGAGACTAGCCCAGGATGCCAACACAGGGGATTGGTGCAGGTATACCCACACACAAATTGAATGCAAAGTGAACGGTGGCAGTCTGCTGGGACTGAGAATTGCAATACCAGTGATCGGACCGGGAACAGAGCCTCGAGGTGTATATCGAGCCCAAAACATGGGAATCATTAAGGGGAATACATGGGGTAATGTCTCATGATACGTTATGTATGCAGTAACATATGAAGATAGTTTGGTGGGAACCAAGTTGGAATGTTGCACCACCCGTCAGGGAATAACAATTTGCCCTCATAAAAATGAGTCGACCCAATTGCGGCCTGTGGATTTAATGCATCAAATAAAGAGGTAAACTGTACTATGGAGGCCATTGGAGCCCGTTTAACACCAACGCGGGCTGCTTATGTCGACAAAGGAAAGTACTGTGAAACCACTAACCAGAAAACTTGTGTATGCAGACCAGATCGGAGATCCCCAGCCCGGTGTTCTGTTTCACCCCGGAGGTTACCGGTGAGGATTGGAGGAGAAGAATTGATCGATATGCACAGACGAGAATCCACTTCAATCCACGTGTCCAAAGGCATCAAGAAGGAACTACTAAACTACCTTAACAAATTTGGGTACGAAGTGCCCCCACTGCCAGAACACATGGCGCAGCTACGGAAAAAGCTCACCCAACCCCAGAAGATGTATTACACGCTGCAGCAACAGAACAAGGACATGAAATAAAGGAGGAAATTAAGGTCACCACTTGATGGGATGACTAATGGGACTGGGGACTGAACATTCTGATCCATCCATGGATCCGCATAATATCGCATGCATTAGTAGTGATTCAACTGTCGATTGTTGTCTATCTCCTTCATGACGTCTGGACGGGCCCGGCGAAGGAAAGCCAAAAAGGTTGGCTAAAGCAATAGCCCGAGTAAGGGAAAAAAGGGGAAAGCACACCTCTTAAACCAGGCCCGTATCAAAGTATTTAGAGCAATCCAAGACAGGTGGGTTTTTAGGCAGCTAGAGAGAGGGAGTATGTAGTGGTGGTTTAAACCCAGGCATAGCCAGGTCACTAGGGCACAGGGGGAGTATGTAGTGGTGGTTTAAACCCAGGCACAGCTAGGACACAGGGGGAGTATGTAGTGGTGGTTTAAACCCAGGCACAGCCAGGTCACTGGGACAAAGGGTGAGTATGTAGTGGTGGTTTAAACCCAGGCACAGCCAGGTCACTAGGACACAGGGGGAGTGTGTAGTGGTGGTTTAAACCCAGGCACAGCCAGGTCACTAGGACACAGGGGGAGTATGTAGTGGTGGTTTAAACCCAGGCACAGCCAGGTCACTAGGACAAAGGGGGAGTATGTAGTGGTGGTTTAAACCCAGACACAGCCAGGTCACTAGGACACAGGGGGAGTGTGTAGTGGTGGTTTAAACCCAGGCACAGCCAGGTCACTAGGGCACAGGGTGAGTATGTAGTGGTGGTTTAAACCCAGGCATAGCCAGGTCACTAGGACACAGGGGGAGTGTGTAGTGGTGGTTTAAACCCAGGCACAGCCAGGTCACTAGGACACAGGGGGAGTATGTAGTGGTGGTTTAAACCCAGGCACAGCCAGGTCACTAGGACACAGGTGACGCCGTAAGAGCTTCAGTAGTCGGGATGCGACTCTTGTGGCTGTCCAGAGGATCCCTGGATATAAAGCCATTAGGTAGAACATCCGGGTGTGGCTGTTGGGGAGGGAAAGGATTCCTGAGCAGGGCCAACAGGAGGGATTGATGAGGGAAGCACAGGGTTAATGGGAATGTTGTTGTAACATGCTGTAGCTATGTTGGAAGCCATGTATTAGGCTGCCACCATAAGTACAAGGCATGATGGGAAGCTTGGCCATCCTGACAGAAGCAATGGGCTGGATTGTGTTACTGGGGCGGGCTGGGGTCGTGTAATCCGCATTTCGTGTTAGCCACCAGATTCTAAATCGATGTGGGAAAATGATGCCATTTTAACCTAATTGGCCAATTGAGTTCCAACGTGTGGGAACCCACGGCCAAGGAGATTACCAATTCGAAAGTCACCTCTGATGAGGTCATCATTACTGCTGCATTTAAGGTCTGCAAAAAGCCTTGCTTCTTCTGCAGACTGCCAAGCTCTTGCCCTTGCATGTTAGAGACACCTGCAGGAAGAATGGCCAGCCAGAGACCTAGGTCTGCGCCCTGCTTTGATGTTGCCCTGCAGGCTTTAGTAGAGGGAGCAAGAGCAAATAAAAAGAGGTGCTCTTCCCTTCTTCAGGGAGGAAGAAGCCTCCCCAGCAGACCAAGGCTGTGTGGATCCAGGTGGCAGAGGTGGTCAACTCTCAATAACCGCAGAAGCTGGGTTCAGTTCAGGAAGAGATTTCATGACCTGCGCACTGGAAAAGTGAGTATGAATTTCCCATCACCCTCAATCTGATCCCCATTGCCTCTCCTCACCAGCACTCAGCTTTAGCAATCTCTTCCTCCACATCCCACTTGACACTGACATCCCTGCACCCTTACCCATTCCCCCTCTCTCTATGGTCACATTCACCTAACTATTCGACTATGCAGCCCTCACACTCCCTATCACTGTGATGCAATTACAACTTACAACACACAGGGAGGGCCCTTGGTCTTGCCACCTCACTCCATCTTTGTCTCCTTCTAAGCATCTATGCTATGGAGTCTCTACACTCACTCCTTCATTCTCACTCGAACTCCACTCGTCTCCCTCATTGCAGGAAGAGAGAGCTCACAATAAGAGGGAAAGAGCGAGGACAGGAGGAGGGCCACCTTCAGTAGCCCAGCTCACCCCCTGGGAGGAGGCGGTCCTGGAGATCCTGGGAGTGGAGGATGATTCCCAAGAAGGGGTGGGGTGGGGAAAGAAAAGAGAAAAGAGAGCAAGACACGGACAGACGGGCACAATACAGCAAGCTGGTGACAATAGTTTTCCATCTCTCTCAATGACATTGCATGAGTCGCTGATAATGATTCTGAAGTTATAACAGATGGACGTATGATCATCTGCAATATGCATGTAACCTTGGCCTCATCTGACTCTTTCCTTTACTCCCCCACAGGACCATTGCAAGCATCCGTCCCCACTAGCCAGGAGGAAGAGCATGAGCCTCAAGACTCCTCAGACGAAGCTGCAACCTCTGAGGGTGCAGCATCAGCAGAATTCACCGCACCCAGCACCAGCGCAGACACTCACACCTCGGAGGGAACATCACGAGATAGAGTAGTGTTGTCACCTGGTGTATCACAGCTCACAAGTGAGCATCAGCAGATTGTGGAGACAGGGACAGCAGTGGAGAGTCCTAGTCGGAGGGCGCAGGATTCTGCCAGCTCAGCTCAGCTGCATGTCGACCCTCTGCCTCTGGGTCCATCCATAAGATCAGCAGTGCTGGAACTCCAGGAACAGATGCAGGAGTCTCTGGCAGGTTTTGTCTCCAGGGTCGCTGCAAGTGTGGAGCGAATGGAGGAGTCCATTGCGAACATGAGCAGAGCCTTTGTGGAGTCATTGGCACATGAACGCATCACCATGGAAAAAATGGCAACCTCCACGGACGTGATAATTCACCAGAGTGCAGAAAACATGGTGAGTGTTCTGAATAGAATGACATCTCTGGAGGAGTGATGGTCATCTATTGAACAGAGTAACCAGATCTTCATGGAAGTCCTTCTGAGTAGGACTGCCAGTGCAGATACGTGTCCCCATGGCCCCCCTGATGTGCAGCAAGGTGCTCGCCAGCCACTTGCAGGCGCTGAGGGGGACTGGACCGGACGTGCACAGCAAACCACGATGATTCTGGAGACCCTGGCTGCTGAGTACTGCAGGGCTCCACCTGATCTATCCAGGCATCTGAAGCACATCTTCAGCAAACCGATGGTTTGCTCGATTATGGCTCTGGTGGACATGTGGCTGGAGTTGTAGCGCTCCTCTATTATGTTGGATGGGCTCTTCAACAGCGTCATTAGCCATGTCCACAGGGGATAGCCCTTGTCTCCAAGTAGCCATCCGTTCAGTCCACCAGACCAACTTAATAGCGGAGGCACACTAGACTGGCGCAGTGTGAAGGAGTCATGGCAACTGCCAGGGTACTTGGCAGAAACATGCAAAATTTCCTTCTTGTGGTCACACACCAGCTGAACGTTAAGGGAGTGGAAGCCCTTGCGGTTGACAAAAATACCTGGATTGCGATGGGGTGCCTTAAGGGCCACGTGTGCAGTCAACGACGCTCTGCACCCTTGGAAAGCCTGCCAGATGAGCTAATCCAACCCCACGTGCCGTGACACTTGCTTGATCCTTGGTGAAATGGATGTGATTGTGTGCGATGGCAAAGAGGGCATCAGTTGGTGTTGGGACTCATGGCCTGATTTCAGAGGACCAAGGTGACAGTATAAACGGCACCCATGTTTATGGAATAGGTGGCAGTTCAAGTAGAGATCAGAGGAGCAAGCTGTCAATGCTGTGATTGGTTCTACCAATGAGGCGAGACTAGAAGGCGACTTTGCTGGAAACACTTGCCACCTGTAAAAAGCTAAGTCTGTGCTGGGAATGCAGTCACAACAGCTTCTGCCCGAGGAAAGTGATCAGCTGCGAGGTGGGAGCTTTTATAGTACATTTCATGCCATCGTCGAATCAGCTGGATCAATGGCCACTCAACTCCTGCCTCAGGCCGACAGATGTGGTTCCCGAGCTGTGTGAATCCCGCAGGCAGCCAGGGAAATTAGAAAGGTAGTCTGAAAAAGGTGCTCAAGGGTCTGACAACTACCTGTTAATGATTTGAATTTGGTCGCCCACCTCTGCCTGTCTGGTTGCTGCTGCACCAGCAACGCACCCTAGGGAAAGGCCGGTGCCAGTGTGATGGCAGGTGCCTGACCTGCTGCAACTTTTCAAATTTCCCACCCAACCCGCCTCCAATCACCTGCACAGACCCCGACTGTTGGGTGCCAGGCCCCATTTATAGTTCAGGCTTGAATGGCTGCATTACATGAATATCTGCAGAGCTCCCTCGGACTTCAGCCCTCGACTCCAGGGGGCAGGGGATGCTTCTTTGAAGCAATGTGGAATAAATCAGCAAACTGGTGTGGTGGGGGGAAGACAGGAAGGTACCAATAAAGAGAAAAATAGTGCACGAGCTGCTACCAGCAGAGACATGGCTGCACACAGGAACAGGCCGAATCCACCTCCACCAACAGACCCGACAACACTTAAGATCCCTGTACCATGTCGGAGATACGTGGTGTGGGTGAGTTGGGGGGGGGGGGAAGATACGGAGCGTGGTGGGGGATTCAGTTGTTGAGTATGCCTGTAAACAGCAAACTAAAAAGCACTTGCATTTATATAGTGCCTTTCACAGCCAATGAGTTACTTTTGAAGTCCAGTCACTGCTGTAACTGAGGAAAGAGCAGCCAATTCACACACAGCAAGATCCCAGAAACAGCAGTTAGAAAGCCAGCTGATCTATTTCCAGTGATGTTGGTTGAGGGACAATATTGGCTCAGGACACTGGGGAGAACTCCCCCTGCTCTTAGAAATAGTGTTGAGATCTTTTACACCCACCAGAGGACAGATGGGAGCCTCTGTTTAACAGCTTATCTGAAAGAAGACACCTCTGACAGTGCAATACTCCCTCAGCACTGCACTGGGAGTGTCAGCCTGGATTATGGGCTCCAGTTCTGGAGTGGAGATAGATAGATAGATAGATAGATAGATAGATAGATAGATAGATAGATAGATAGATAGATAGATAGATAGATAGATAGATATACCTAACCCAAATCTACAACTAGATAAAAAAACGAGTTGCGGTAACTCCTCAGACTAGCAATGAATGGCACGAATGTACATTAATCACTTGACAACCACGAACAGCAGCATTTCAGTGTGCACAGACCCCCCCCTCAACCAAGTCTTCAACTTGGCAACTTCCCTCGCTGGGGTTGAGTGAAGGAACTGGTTTCGGAGAGTCAGCAATGGCCAGCACAGTGAGTCAGGAAGTATTGTGGAAAAGACTACTTAAGAGCAGTGGAGTTATTGGACATCTTCCCAACCCATTAACCAAGAACCCACTCCCTCACAATGATAGTGAGCAGATGGAGAATCCGATAGAAGGTTGTATTAATTCTCATGTAGTGGATACCTTCCCCGCGAGTCACACTTCGTATCTGGTTTCCAATTTAGTGGTGCATATTCATACATGAGATGAAGATTCCCATTCCCTGTTCATCCCTCAGGAAGCTCACCACCACCACCCATGACAGAGCAGTTCACCTAGTCAGCAGTCCTGCCACTAGACTCACTGTCCACCCTCTACCAGTAGTGCTGTGTGGCTGCTGCATGTCCAACCCACTGGGAGCAGTGTAGCAAGGTTACTGCCCTCCGTGACCTCTACCAGCAAGGACAAGAGAAGCAATGTTGTGGGACCATCACCTCCAAGGTCACACACCATCCTCACTTGGTGAAATAACACTCCCTTCATTAGTCAGGTCAAATAGTTGGAATTCCTCGACCCAACACCATTGCCACAAAGACCACAGCTGTTCAAGGTAGCCCACCACCTTCAGGACAACTAGGGATGGGCAATAAATGCCAGCCTGGTCAGCAACACCCACATCTTGAACAAAAAGCTGATCCTAGTTTTCCTCAGGGCTTTGCTGCAATCAGTTCCCAGGAAGAGTCATTGACAGACATTAGAGGCAGCAAGATCCTTGGCTTGAGGGATATGGCGAGAAGGTGGGGCCGAGAGAGAAACAGGCTTGTTGGGTCTAATGGCCTTTTCCTGTTCCTAAACATTGTGTCCTTGTTGCTTCTCTGCAAACCCAAAGAGTGGAGCAAAAGTGAGGCACACAATAGTTAACCAGCCACAACGATCCCATGGCACTATTTTTGAAGAGCAGGGGAGTTCTCGCTGGTGTACTGGCCAATATTTATCACTCAGTTCATTATAAAACAAATGATCTGCTCATTATCTTATTGCTGTTGGTGGGACCTTGCTATGCATAAATTGGCTGCCTGTAAAGCACCTGAGACATGCTGAAAAAGATTATTTACTAGATGATCTAAAAACCCTTCCAATTCCAATGATCCCAAAATGTAGAGAACTTGCTAGAATTAGACAGACATTCAGGAAATTAACAGCACTGGGTAAAATGGGCAAGAGGCCATATGAAGCTCGACCAAGGTGAATTTTGCTGAGGGTATGGTGCCCTAGTGGTTCTGCTGCTGGACTAGCAAACCAGTACTCGAGTTCTAATCTGACCATGGCAAATTGAATTTGAGTGGGCTGGATGGAAGCTAAGAGATTGTTGTAAAAACCCAATGGTTCATTCCTGTTAAAATTAAAAGCCAGCTTTATTTTTCAAAACTGCAGCACAAGAATTGGTCTCCAGGAACTGGTTTCAGCAAGTGCACGATGGTTTAGGGGCAGGAGTGCTCAGAGTCTAGGATTCATCAGAATTCAAGACTAAAATTCCATCTCAAAATATGGTCCAGTTGCCTCAAATGGATCTCCATTTCATCAAAAAGCCAAATTACTTACAATCACTCAGCACATTGAGGTCAGGTAGCAGCAAATGCTCAAATCACAAAGCTGGTGGTCTGGTTCAGAAAGGCTAATGGAATGTTGGCCTTTAGCTTGAAATTCAAAAAGAGTGAGGAAGAAAGATTTTGGTTACACAGAGTCTTGGTCAGACCCTATCTGGACACTGCGTTCAGTCCTGGGCCCCGCACCCCAGGACAAGATATATCAGCCTGAGGGGGGAGGAGCACAGATTCACCAGAATGATACCAGGTTTAAAGAGTTCAATTATGTAGGACAGGTTGCACAGACTTGTATATTCTAGAGTTTAGGAGGTTGATCTAAAATAGTTGTTTAAAAAATGAAGGATTTGTATAGGTAGAGAAAAAAAACTAAATTTCTACAGGTGGGGAATCCAGAACGAGGCCATAATCTTCAAGCTAAGTCATTTAAGAGTGAAATCAGGAAGCACGTTAGTGGAAATCTGCAACTTTCCCCCAAAGGCTGCAGTCAATTGAAATTCAAGACAGATCAATAGATTTTTGTTGTTGGGTGAAGTAGATATATGGAGCAAAGGAAGGTAAATAGAATGAAGTTCACATCAGCCATGATTTAATAGAATAGCAGTTTCAAGGGGATGAATAGCCTCCTCCTGTCCCGATGGGTGACCTCCAACAGCTCAAGATTTGGTATCATGCTTCCTCCTGTATCTCTACAGAACCAACCCATTCCCTGCTCAATCATGAATGTCAGGTGTACACCATTCAGAGTCTGGGTTTCAAAAGCTCAGACAGTTTCAAAAGGGATTATAGTGTAAACCAGGTGTGCAATTGGAAGTTGGGGAAATGGAAAACTTTATTTTTTTTTATTTTTTTATTTTAAAAGGTTCTCTTTGAAATTCCTGCAGAGCTGAAATGAAGTCTCTCCCAGAAAGATATGGGGAACAGAAAAACTGCCCATCAATGATCCCTAATTAAAGGCCCACTCAAATCCATCTGTTTTGTATTGAGAAATGCTTCCCCCCCCAAACCACAAACCCTTATAGCTTTTCAGCATGTTCTTCCCACTGACTAACTTTTGCTATTTAAAAGTCTGAGCAATAGCTTGCTGTTAACCAAGTGCTCAGAAACACTCCCCCTGATCACAGCACCTGTCCAATTACCAGTGTGTCTTGAACTGGATCAATTGGTGCTGATTACTAATCCAATTTTCAATCCTAACCCCAGTCCATTCAATCATTAACTACTTGATACTCCTGGTAAACACTGGTCTCCAATTGAGAAACCTGCCCCACTTTATAGAAGTTTGAAGGGAGTCAATAAAGTTTAAATTGGTCTCCTGCCTTTTCAGCCCAATTAGTTGCAGCATCAGACATGATTGGTTGTAAAGTTAGTCAAATCTCAACTGCTTGTTAAAGAGAGATTATACTGGATTGTACCGTTCCCATTGAAGATCAGTCTGAACAAGGCCAATCCATGAACCCAGTAGTTCAATCTCACTTCTCAAGTGTTCCTAAACACAAGTTAGTTAGTTTTATATTAGTCATCTCATCAGAGACAGCAACTCTTGACAATCCAGCACTCCAATATGACACCAGGGAGTCAGCCTAGATTATGTACTCCAGTCTTGGAGTGGGGCTTGAACCCCTAACTCTCTGCCTTAGAGGCAAAGCATACTGCTATTGAGCCACGTTTAAGCTGAGCTTCATCAATCCATTGGGGAAACCCCTCAACTCTCTCGTTTATAGAGAAATTTAATAGGTTTATAATCAGCCCACACTGAGCATTCAAGCTGCTTTGTACACCAGCTAAGTGAACCCGCTATAACTCCAGCTTCAAAAGCATTAAAGCAGAGCATAAACCAGGTGTGGAACTAGAAGAGTTGCAGTCACAACATGGACTTCCCAAAAAAAGGATCTTTGCAATTACTGCAATTTTAAGTCACCTCATATCTTTCTAATAGATCAAAGAAACTCCCAATTTCACATCTCAATGACCAGAGAGGTTCCATTCTCAAATTCAACTGCTTTGCATTAGGAGAATTAACATCTCTTAAACCTTTGTGCAGGCTTAACATGTTCTGGCTGCCTCAGTTCCAGCCTTCCCCTTGCATTCTCCCAATCCCCTCTCCAATCAGGGAGAGAGGCCGGCTGGGCCTTTTATAGGCCACTTGGCTGAGGAGGCTAACCAGTTGCCTGACCTGGTTTCCCTTCTCGTCACCCCACCCAAACCCCACAAGAAAAATACAAATGAACTAAACTGACAGAATCATTTAATTTTGTTTCCAATTACAATTAATGAACAGATGTCAAAATCAATTTAGGATCCATTAGGGACTGGGGTCTTTCGACAGATTGAGCAACATCAGAACTTAAAGGAGACTCCTTGAATTAGCGCCCCCTGGAGGCCCAGGAGACTGGTGGGTGTAGACAACTGAGTTAATCAATTATGATTAATCCTTAAATGGAAGCACTTAAAACCTCAAATCATAATGGTCCCCTTTTTAAAGGAGCACAATGGATTCCAAATCCCAATAAAAAAACTTACCAAATGATAATATTGTTCCCTTTATCCACAATACAATGAGCACACTGGATACAGCAAAGGCTATGGCCCCCGACAACATCCTGGCTATCGTGCTGAAGACCTGTGCTCCAGAACTAGCCATGCCTCTTGCCAAGCTGTTCCAGTGCAGTTACAAAACTGGCACCTATCCGACAATGTGAAAAAATGTCAAACACAAACAAACTAAAAAAAAAACACACCATTCTTGGCCTTCATAAAAAACACAAACACACCAGTCTCGGCCTTCATAAAACACAAACACACCATTCTCGGCCTTCATAAAACACAAACACACCAGTCTCGGCCTTCATAAAACACAAACACACCAGTCTCGGCCTTCATAAAACACACACACCAGTCTCGGCCTTCATAAAAAACAAACACACCAGTCTCGGCCTTCATAAAACACAAACACACCAGTCTCGGCCTTCATAAAAACACAAACACACCAGTCTCGATCTTCATAAAACACAAACACACCAGTCTCGGCCTTCATAAAACACAAACACACCAGTCTCGGCCTTCATAAAACACAAACACACCAGTCTCGGCCTTCATAAAAAACACACACACAAGTCTCGGCCTTCATAAAACACAAACACACCAGTCTCGGCCTTCATAAAACACACACACACCAGTCTCGGCCTTCATAAAACACAAACACACCAGTCTCGGCCTTCATAAAACACAAACACACCAGTCTCGGCCTTCATAAAACACAAACACACCAGTCTCGGCTTTCATAAAAAACAAACACACCAGTCTCGGCCTTCATAAAAAACACACACACCAGTCTCAGCCTTCATAAAACACACACACCAGTCTCGGCCTTCATAAAAAACACAAACACACCAGTCTCGGCCTTCATAAAACACAAACACACCAGTCTCGGCCTTCATAAAACACAAACACACCAGTCTCGGCCTTCATAAAACACACACACCAGTCTCGGCCTTCATAAAACACAAACACACCAGTCTCGGCCTTCATAAAAAAAACAAACACACCAGTCTCGGCCTTCATAAAACACAAACACACCATCTCGGCCTTCATAAAACACAAACACACCAGTCTCGGCCTTCATAAAAAACACACACTACAGTCTCGGCCTTCATAAAAAACACACACCAGTCTCGGCCTTCATAAAAAACACAAACACACCAGTCTCAGCCTTCATAAAACACAAACACACCAGTCTCGGCCTTCACAAAAAACAAACACACCAGTCTCGGCCTTCATAAAACACAAACACACCAGTCTCGGCCTTCATAAAAAACAAACACACCAGTCTCAGCCTTCATAAAACACACACACACCAGTCTCGGTCATCATAAAACACAAACACACCAGCCTCGGCCTTCATAAAACACAAACACACCAGTCTCGGCCTTCATAAAACACACACACACCAGTCTCGGCATTCATAAAACAAACACACCAGTCTCGGCCTTCATAAAAAATAAACACACCAGTCTCGGCCTTCATAGAAAACAAACACACCAGTCTCGGCCTTCATAAAACACAAACACACCAGTCTCGGCCTTCATAAAACACAAACACACCAGTCTCGGCCTTCATAAAACACAAACACACCAGTCTCGGCCTTCATAAAACACACACACCAGTCTCGGCCTTCATAAAACACACACACCAGTCTCGGCCTTCATAATAAACAAACACACCAGTCTCGGCCTTCATAAAAAAGAAACGCACCAGTCTCGGCCTTCATAAAACACAAACACACCAGTCTCGGCCTTCATAAAAAACAAACACACCAGTCTCGGCCTTCATAAAACACAAACACACCAGTCTCGGACTTCATAAAACACAAACACACCAGTCTCGGCCTTCATAAAACACAAACACACCAGTCTCGGCCTTCATAAAACACAAACACACCAGTCTCGGCCTTCATAAAAAACAAACACACCAGTCTCGGCCATCATAAAAAACAAACACACCAGTCTCGGCCTTCATAAAACACAAACACACCAGTCTCGGCCTTCATAAAAAGCAAACACACCAGTCTCGGCCTTCATAAAACAAACACACCAGTCTCGGCCTTCATAAAAAGCAAACACACCAGTCTCGGCCTTCATAAAAAACAAGCACACCAGTCTCGGCCTTCATAAAACACAAACACACCAGTCTCGGCCTTCATAAAAAACAAACACTCCAGTCTCGGCCTTCATAAAAAACAAACACACCAGTCTCGGCCTTCATAAAACACAAACACACCAGTCTCGGCCTTCATAAAACACAAACACACCAGTCTCGGCCTTCATAAAACACAAACACACCAGTCTCGGCCTTCATAAAACACAAACACACCAGTCTCGGCCTTCATAAAACACAAAAACACCAGTCTCGGCCTTCATAATAAACAAACACACCAGTCTCGACCTTCATAAAAAACAAACACACCAGTCTCGGCCTTCATAAAAAAACAAACACACCAGTCTCGGCCTTCATAAAAAACAAACACACCAGTCTCGGCCTTCATAAAAAACAAACACGCCAGTCTCGGCCTTCATAAAACACAAACACACCAGTCTCGGCCTTCATAAAACACAAACACACCAGTCTCGGCCTTCATAAAACACAATCACACCAGTCTCGGCCTTCATAAAACACAAACACACCAGTCTCGGCCTTCATAAAACACACACACCAGTCTCGGCCTTCATAAAAAACAAACACACCAGTCTCGGCCTTCATAAAACACACACACACCAGTCTCGGCCTTCATAAAAAACTAACACACCAGTCTCGGCCTTCATAAAAACACAAACACACCAGTCTCGATCTTCATAAAACACAAACACACCAGTCTCGGCCTTCATAAAACACAAACACACCAGTCTCGGCCTTCATAAAACACAAACACACCAGTCTCGGCCTTCATAAAAAACACACACACAAGTCTCGGCCTTCATAAAACACAAACACACCAGTCTCGGCCTTCATAAAACACACACACACCAGTCTCGGCCTTCATAAAACACAAACACACCAGTCTCGGCCTTCATAAAACACAAACACACCAGTCTCGGCCTTCATAAAACACAAACACACCAGTCTCGGCTTTCATAAAAAACAAACACACCAGTCTCGGCCTTCATAAAAAACACACACACCAGTCTCAGCCTTCATAAAACACACACACCAGTCTCGGCCTTCATAAAAAACACAAACACACCAGTCTCGGCCTTCATAAAACACAAACACACCAGTCTCGGCCTTCATAAAACACAAACACACCAGTCTCGGCCTTCATAAAACACACACACCAGTCTCGGCCTTCATAAAACACAAACACACCAGTCTCGGCCTTCATAAAAAAAACAAACACACCAGTCTCGGCCTTCATAAAACACAAACACACCATCTCGGCCTTCATAAAACACAAACACACCAGTCTCGGCCTTCATAAAAAACACACACTACAGTCTCGGCCTTCATAAAAAACACACACCAGTCTCGGCCTTCATAAAAAACACAAACACACCAGTCTCAGCCTTCATAAAACACAAACACACCAGTCTCGGCCTTCACAAAAAACAAACACACCAGTCTCGGCCTTCATAAAACACAAACACACCAGTCTCGGCCTTCATAAAAAACAAACACACCAGTCTCAGCCTTCATAAAACACACACACACCAGTCTCGGTCATCATAAAACACAAACACACCAGCCTCGGCCTTCATAAAACACAAACACACCAGTCTCGGCCTTCATAAAACACACACACACCAGTCTCGGCATTCATAAAACAAACACACCAGTCTCGGCCTTCATAAAAAATAAACACACCAGTCTCGGCCTTCATAGAAAACAAACACACCAGTCTCGGCCTTCATAAAACACAAACACACCAGTCTCGGCCTTCATAAAACACAAACACACCAGTCTCGGCCTTCATAAAACACAAACACACCAGTCTCGGCCTTCATAAAACACACACACCAGTCTCGGCCTTCATAAAACACACACACCAGTCTCGGCCTTCATAATAAACAAACACACCAGTCTCGGCCTTCATAAAAAAGAAACGCACCAGTCTCGGCCTTCATAAAACACAAACACACCAGTCTCGGCCTTCATAAAAAACAAACACACCAGTCTCGGCCTTCATAAAACACAAACACACCAGTCTCGGACTTCATAAAACACAAACACACCAGTCTCGGCCTTCATAAAACACAAACACACCAGTCTCGGCCTTCATAAAACACAAACACACCAGTCTCGGCCTTCATAAAAAACAAACACACCAGTCTCGGCCATCATAAAAAACAAACACACCAGTCTCGGCCTTCATAAAACACAAACACACCAGTCTCGGCCTTCATAAAAAGCAAACACACCAGTCTCGGCCTTCATAAAACAAACACACCAGTCTCGGCCTTCATAAAAAGCAAACACACCAGTCTCGGCCTTCATAAAAAACAAGCACACCAGTCTCGGCCTTCATAAAACACAAACACACCAGTCTCGGCCTTCATAAAAAACAAACACTCCAGTCTCGGCCTTCATAAAAAACAAACACACCAGTCTCGGCCTTCATAAAACACAAACACACCAGTCTCGGCCTTCATAAAACACAAACACACCAGTCTCGGCCTTCATAAAACACAAACACACCAGTCTCGGCCTTCATAAAACACAAACACACCAGTCTCGGCCTTCATAAAACACAAAAACACCAGTCTCGGCCTTCATAATAAACAAACACACCAGTCTCGACCTTCATAAAAAACAAACACACCAGTCTCGGCCTTCATAAAAAAACAAACACACCAGTCTCGGCCTTCATAAAAAACAAACACACCAGTCTCGGCCTTCATAAAAAACAAACACGCCAGTCTCGGCCTTCATAAAACACAAACACACCAGTCTCGGCCTTCATAAAACACAAACACACCAGTCTCGGCCTTCATAAAACACAATCACACCAGTCTCGGCCTTCATAAAACACAAACACACCAGTCTCGGCCTTCATAAAACACACACACCAGTCTCGGCCTTCATAAAAAACAAACACACCAGTCTCGGCCTTCATAAAACACACACACACCAGTCTCGGCCTTCATAAAAAACTAACACACCAGTCTCGGCCTTCATAAAACACACACACACCAGTCTCGGCATTCATAAAAAACAAACACACCAGTCTCGGCCTTCATAAAACACAAACACACCACTCTCGGCCTTCATAAAACACAAACACACCAGTCTCGGCCTTCATAAAAAACACAAACACACCAGTCTCGGCCTTCATAAAACACAAACACACTAGTCTCGGCCTTCATAAAAAACACAAACACACCAGTCTCGGCCTTCATAAAACACAAACACACCAGTCTCGGCCTTCATAAAAAACAAACACACAAGTCTCGGCCTTCATAAAACACAAACACACCAGTCTCGGCCTTCATAAAAAACACACACACCAGTCTCGGCCTTCATAAAAAACAAACACACCAGTCTCGGCCTTCATCAAACACAAACACACCAGACTCGGCCTTCATAAAACACAAACACACCAGTCTCGGCCTTCATAAAACACAAACACACCAGTCTCGGCCTTCATAAAACACAAACACACCAGTCTCGGCCTTCATAAAACACAAACACACCAGTCTCGGCCTTCATAAAAAACACAAACACACCAGTCTCGGCCTTCATAAAACACAAACACACCAGTCTCGACCTTCATAAAAAACACAAACACACCAGTCTCGGCCTTCATAAAACACAAACACACCAGTCTCGGCCTTAATAAAAAACACAAACACACCAGTCTCGGCCTTCATAAAACACAAACACACCAGTCTCGGCCTTCATAAAAAACACACAAACCAGTCTCGGCCTTCATAAAAAACAAACACACAAGTCTCGGCCTTCATAAAACACAAACACACCAGACTCGGCCTTCATAAAACACAAACACAACAGTCTCGGCCTTCATAAAACACAAACACACCACTCTCGGCCTTCATAAAACACAAACACACCAGTCTCGGCCTTCATAAAAAACAAACACACCAGTCTCGGCCTTCATAAAACAAACACACCAGTCTCGGCCTTCATAAAAAACAAACACACCAGTCTCGGCCATCATAAAACACAAACACACCAGTCTCGGCCTTCATAAAACACAAATACACCAGTCTCGGCCTTCATAAAACACAAACACACCAGTCTCGATCTTCATAAAACACAAACACACCAGTCTCGGCCTTCATAAAACAAACACACCAGTCTCGGCCTTCATAAAACACAAACACACCAGTCTCGGCCTTCATAAAACACAAACACACCAGTCTCTGCCTTCATAAAAAACAAACACACCAGTCTCGGCCTTCATAAAAAACAAACACACCAGTCTCAGCCTTCATAAAACACAAACACACCAGTCTCGGCCTTCATAAAAAACAAACACACCAGTCTCGGCCTTCATAAAACACAAACACACCAGTCTCGGCCTTCATAAAACACAAACACACCAGTCTCGGCCTTCATAAAACACACACACACCAGCCTCGGACTTCATAAAAAACACAAACACACCAGTCTCGGCCTTCATAAAACACAAACACACCAGTCTCGGCCTTCATAAAAAACAAACACACCAGTCTCGGCCTTCATAAAACACAAACACACCAGTCTCGGCCTTCATAAAACACAAACACACCAGTCTCGGCCTTCATAGAACTCAAACACACCACTCTCGGCCTTCATAAAGCACAAACACACCAGTCTCGGCCTTCATAAAACACACACACACCAGTCTTGGCCTTCATAAAACAGAAACACACCAGTCTCGGCCTTCATAAAAAACAAACACACCAGTCTCGGCCTTCATAAAACACAAACACACCAGTCTCAGCCTTCATAAAAAACACAAACACACCAGTCTCGGCCTTCATAAAAACACAAACACACCAGTCTCGGCCTTCATAAAACACATACACACCAGTTTCGGCCTTCATAAAACACAAACACACCAGTCTCGGCCTTCATAAAAAACACACCAGTCTCGGCCTTCATAAAAAACACAAACACACCAGTCTCGGCCTTGTTAAAAAACACAAACACACCGTCTCGGCCTTCATATAAAACAAACACACCAGTCTCGTCCTTCATAAAAACACAAACACACCAGTCTCGGCCTTCATAAAAAACAAACACACCAGTCTCGTCCTTCATAAAAACACACACCAGTCTCGTCCTTCATAAAAAACAAACACACCAGTCTCGGGCTTCATAAAACACAAACACACCAGTCTCGGCCTTCATAAAAAACAAACTCACCAGTCTCGGCCTTCATAAAACACAAACACACCAGTCTCGGCCTTCATAAAACACAAACACA
The DNA here is from genome assembly GCF_052327205.1 of Somniosus microcephalus. Classification (NCBI taxonomy): domain Eukaryota; kingdom Metazoa; phylum Chordata; class Chondrichthyes; order Squaliformes; family Somniosidae; genus Somniosus; species Somniosus microcephalus. The sequence goes on along the minus strand of NW_028225182.1, from coordinate 27,515,121 downwards.
CCAGTCTCGGCCTTCATAGAACACAAACACCCCACTCTCGGCCTTCATAAAACACAAACACACCAGTCTCGGCCTTCATAAAACACACACACACCAGTCTCGGCCTTCATAAAACACAAACACACCTGTCTCGGCCTTCATAAAAAACATACACACCAGTCTCGGCCTTCTTAAAACACAAACACACCAGTCTCGGCCTTCATAAAACACATACACACCAGTTTCGGCCTTCATAAAACACAAACACACCAGTCTCGGCCTTCATAAAAAACACACCAGTCTCGGTCTTCATAAAAAACACAAACACACCAGTCTCGGCCTTCATAAAAAACACAAACACACCAGTCTCGGCCTTCATAAAAAACACACCAGTCTCGGCCTTCATAAAAAACAAACACACCAGTCTCGGCCTTCATAAAAAACACAAACACACCAGTCTCGGCCTTCACAAAAACACAAACACACCAGTCTCGTCCTTCATAAAAACACAAACACACCAGTCTCGGCCTTCATAAAAAACAAACACACCAGTCTCGTCCTTCATAAAAACACACACCAGTCTCGTCCTTCATAAAAAACAAACACACCAGTCTCGGGCTTCATAAAAAACAAACACACCAGTCTCGGCTTCATAAAACACAAACACACCAGTCTCGGCCTTCATATAAAACAAACACACCAGTCTCGGCCTTCATAAAAAACAAACACACCAGTCTCGGCCTTCATAAAAAACAAACACACCAGTCTCGGCCTTCATATAAAACAAACACACCAGTCTCGTCCTTCATAAAAACACAAACACACCAGTCTCGGCCTTCATAAAACACAAACACACCAGTCTCGGCCTTCATATAAACAAATACACCAGTCTCGCCCTTCATAAAACAGAAACACACCAGTCTCGGCCTTCATAAAAAACAAACACACCAGTCTCGGCCTTCATAAAACACAAACACACCAGTCTCAGCCTTCATAAAAAACACAAACACACCAGTCTCGGCCTTCATAAAAACACAAACACACCAGTCTCGGCCTTCATAAAACACATACACACCAGTTTCGGCCTTCATAAAACACAAACACACCAGTCTCGGCCTTCATAAAAAACACACCAGTCTCGGCCTTCATAAAAAACACAAACACACCAGTCTCGGCCTTGTTAAAAAACACAAACACACCGTCTCGGCCTTCATATAAAACAAACACACCAGTCTCGTCCTTCATAAAAACACAAACACACCAGTCTCGGCCTTCATAAAAAACAAACACACCAGTCTCGTCCTTCATAAAAACACACACCAGTCTCGTCCTTCATAAAAAACAAACACACCAGTCTCGGGCTTCATAAAACACAAACACACCAGTCTCGGCCTTCATAAAAAACAAACTCACCAGTCTCGGCCTTCATAAAACACAAACACACCAGTCTCGGCCTTCATAAAACACAAACACACCAGTCTCGGCCTTCATAGAACACAAACACCCCACTCTCGGCCTTCATAAAACACAAACACACCAGTCTCGGCCTTCATAAAACACACACACACCAGTCTCGGCCTTCATAAAACACAAACACACCTGTCTCGGCCTTCATAAAAAACATACACACCAGTCTCGGCCTTCTTAAAACACAAACACACCAGTCTCGGCCTTCATAAAACACATACACACCAGTTTCGGCCTTCATAAAACACAAACACACCAGTCTCGGCCTTCATAAAAAACACACCAGTCTCGGTCTTCATAAAAAACACAAACACACCAGTCTCGGCCTTCATAAAAAACACAAACACACCAGTCTCGGCCTTCATAAAAAACACACCAGTCTCGGCCTTCATAAAAAACAAACACACCAGTCTCGGCCTTCATAAAAAACACAAACACACCAGTCTCGGCCTTCACAAAAACACAAACACACCAGTCTCGTCCTTCATAAAAACACAAACACACCAGTCTCGGCCTTCATAAAAAACAAACACACCAGTCTCGTCCTTCATAAAAACACACACCAGTCTCGTCCTTCATAAAAAACAAACACACCAGTCTCGGGCTTCATAAAAAACAAACACACCAGTCTCGGCTTCATAAAACACAAACACACCAGTCTCGGCCTTCATATAAAACAAACACACCAGTCTCGGCCTTCATAAAAAACAAACACACCAGTCTCGGCCTTCATAAAAAACAAGCACACCAGTCTCGGCCTTCATATAAAACAAACACACCAGTCTCGTCCTTCATAAAAACACAAACACACCAGTCTCGGCCTTCATAAAACACAAACACACCAGTCTCGGCCTTCATATAAACAAATACACCAGTCTCGCCCTTCATAAAACACAAACACACCAGTCTCGTCCTTCATAAACAACAAACACACCAGACTCGGCATTCTTTAAAAAAAAACACACCAGTCTCGGCCTTCATAAAACACAAACACACCAGTCTCGTCCTTCATAAAAAACAAACACACCAGTCTCGGCCTTCATAAAACACACACACCAGTCTCGGCCTTCATAAAACACAATCACACCAGTCTCGGCCTTCATAAAACAAACACACCAGTCTCGGCCTTCATAAAAAACAAACACACCAGTCTCGGCCTTCATAAAACACACACACCAGTCTCGGCCTTCATAAAAAACAAACACACCAGTCTCGGCCTTCATAAAACACACACACCAGTCTCGGCCTTCATATAAAACAAACACACCAGTCTCGGCCTTCATAAAAAACACACACCAGTCTCGGCATTCATAAAACACAAACACACCAGTCTCGGCCTTCATAAAACACAAACACACCAGTCTCGGCCTTCATAAAACACAATCACACCAGTCTCGGCCTTCATAAAACACAAACACACCAGTCTCGGCCTTCATAAAACACACACACACCAGTCTCGGCCTTCATAAAAAACAAACACACCAGTCTCGGCCTTCATAAAACACACACACACCAGTCTCGGCCTTCATAAAAAACATACACACCAGTCTCGGCCTTCATAAAACACAAACACACCAGTCTTGGCCTTCATAAAACACATACACACCAGTTTCGGGCTTCATAAAACACAAACACACCAGTCTCGGCCTTCATAAAAAACACACCAGTCTCGGCCTTCATAAAAAACACAAACACATGTCTCGGCCTTCATAAAAAACACACCAGTCTCGGCCTTCATAAAAAACAAACACACCAGTCTCGGCCTTCATAAAAAACACAAACACACCGTCTCGGCCTTCATATAAAACAAACACACCAGTCTCGTCCTTCATAAAAACACAAACACACCAGTCTCGTCCTTCATAAAAACACAAACACACCAGTCTCGGCCTTCATAAAAAACAAACACACCAGTCTCGTCCTTCATAAAAACACACACCAGTCTCGTCCTTCATAAAAAATAAACACACCAGTCTCGGGCTTCATAAAACACAAACACACCAGTCTCGGCCTTCATAAAAAACAAACTCACCAGTCTCGGCCTTCATAAAACACAAACACACCAGTCTCGGCCTTCATAAAACACAAACACACCAGTCTCGGCCTTCATAGAACACAAACACACCACTCTCGGCCTTCATAAAACACAAACACACCAGTCTCGGCCTTCATAAAACACACACACACCAGTCTCGGCCTTCATAAAACACAAACACACCAGTCTCGGCCTTCAGAAAAAACAAACACACCAGTCTCGGCCTTCATAAAACACAAACACACCAGTCTCGGCCTTCATAAAACACATACACACCAGTTTCGGCCTTCATAAAACACAAACACACCAGTCTCGGCCTTCATAAAAAACACACCAGTCTCGGCCTTCATAAAAAACACAAACACACCAGTCTCGGCCTTCATAAAAAACACACCAGTCTCGGCCTTCATAAAAAAGAAACACACCAGTCTCGGCCTTCATAAAAAACACAAACACACCGTCTCGGCCTTCATATAAAACACACACACACCAGTCTCGTCCTTCATAAAAACACAAACACTCCAGTCTCGTCCTTCATAAAAACACAAACACCCCACTCTCGGCCTTCATAAAACACAAACACACCAGTCTCGGCCTTCATAAAACACACACACACCAGTCTCGGCCTTCATAAAACACAAACACACCTGTCTCGGCCTTCATAAAAAACATACACACCAGTCTCGGCCTTCTTAAAACACAAACACACCAGTCTCGGCCTTCATAAAACACATACACACCAGTTTCGGCCTTCATAAAACACAAACACACCAGTCTCGGCCTTCATAAAAAACACACCAGTCTCGGTCTTCATAAAAAACACAAACACACCAGTCTCGGCCTTCATAAAAAACACAAACACACCAGTCTCGGCCTTCATAAAAAACACACCAGTCTCGGCCTTCATAAAAAACAAACACACCAGTCTCGGCCTTCATAAAAAACACAAACACACCAGTCTCGGCCTTCACAAAAACACAAACACACCAGTCTCGTCCTTCATAAAAACACAAACACACCAGTCTCGGCCTTCATAAAAAACAAACACACCAGTCTCGTCCTTCATAAAAACACACACCAGTCTCGTCCTTCATAAAAAACAAACACACCAGTCTCGGGCTTCATAAAAAACAAACACACCAGTCTCGGCTTCATAAAACACAAACACACCAGTCTCGGCCTTCATATAAAACAAACACACCAGTCTCGGCCTTCATAAAAAACAAACACACCAGTCTCGGCCTTCATAAAAAACAAACACACCAGTCTCGGCCTTCATATAAAACAAACACACCAGTCTCGTCCTTCATAAAAACACAAACACACCAGTCTCGGCCTTCATAAAACACAAACACACCACTCTCGGCCTTCATATAAACAAATACACCAGTCTCGCCCTTCATAAAACACAAACACACCAGTCTCGTCCTTCATAAACAACAAACACACCAGACTCGGCATTCTTTAAAAAAAAACACACCAGTCTCGGCCTTCATAAAACACAAACACACCAGTCTCGTCCTTCATAAAAAACAAACACACCAGTCTCGGCCTTCATAAAACACACACACCAGTCTCGGCCTTCATAAAACACAATCACACCAGTCTCGGCCTTCATAAAACAAACACACCAGTCTCGGCCTTCATAAAAAACAAACACACCAGTCTCGGCCTTCATAAAACACACACACCAGTCTCGGCCTTCATAAAAAACAAACACACCAGTCTCGGCCTTCATAAAACACACACACCAGTCTCGGCCTTCATATAAAACAAACACACCAGTCTCGGCCTTCATAAAAAACACACACCAGTCTCGGCATTCATAAAACACAAACACACCAGTCTCGGCCTTCATAAAACACAAACACACCAGTCTCGGCCTTCATAAAACACAATCACACCAGTCTCGGCCTTCATAAAACACAAACACACCAGTCTCGGCCTTCATAAAACACACACACACCAGTCTCGGCCTTCATAAAAAACAAACACACCAGTCTCGGCCTTCATAAAACACACACACACCAGTCTCGGCCTTCATAAAAAACATACACACCAGTCTCGGCCTTCATAAAACACAAACACACCAGTCTTGGCCTTCATAAAACACATACACACCAGTTTCGGGCTTCATAAAACACAAACACACCAGTCTCGGCCTTCATAAAAAACACACCAGTCTCGGCCTTCATAAAAAACACAAACACATGTCTCGGCCTTCATAAAAAACACACCAGTCTCGGCCTTCATAAAAAACAAACACACCAGTCTCGGCCTTCATAAAAAACACAAACACACCGTCTCGGCCTTCATATAAAACAAACACACCAGTCTCGTCCTTCATAAAAACACAAACACACCAGTCTCGTCCTTCATAAAAACACAAACACACCAGTCTCGGCCTTCATAAAAAACAAACACACCAGTCTCGTCCTTCATAAAAACACACACCAGTCTCGTCCTTCATAAAAAATAAACACACCAGTCTCGGGCTTCATAAAACACAAACACACCAGTCTCGGCCTTCATAAAAAACAAACTCACCAGTCTCGGCCTTCATAAAACACAAACACACCAGTCTCGGCCTTCATAAAACACAAACACACCAGTCTCGGCCTTCATAGAACACAAACACACCACTCTCGGCCTTCATAAAACACAAACACACCAGTCTCGGCCTTCATAAAACACACACACACCAGTCTCGGCCTTCATAAAACACAAACACACCAGTCTCGGCCTTCAGAAAAAACAAACACACCAGTCTCGGCCTTCATAAAACACAAACACACCAGTCTCGGCCTTCATAAAACACATACACACCAGTTTCGGCCTTCATAAAACACAAACACACCAGTCTCGGCCTTCATAAAAAACACACCAGTCTCGGCCTTCATAAAAAACACAAACACACCAGTCTCGGCCTTCATAAAAAACACACCAGTCTCGGCCTTCATAAAAAAGAAACACACCAGTCTCGGCCTTCATAAAAAACACAAACACACCGTCTCGGCCTTCATATAAAACACACACACACCAGTCTCGTCCTTCATAAAAACACAAACACTCCAGTCTCGTCCTTCATAAAAACACAAACACACCAGTCTCGGCCTTCATAAAAAACAAACACACCAGTCTCGTCCTTCATAAAAACACACACCAGTCTCGTCCTTCATAAAAAACAAACACACCAGTCTCGGGCTTCATAAAACACAAACACACCAGTCTCGGCCTTCATAAAAAACAAACTCACCAGTCTCGGCCTTCATAAAACACAAACACACCAGTCTCGGCCTTCATAAAACACAAACACACCAGTCTCGGCCTTCATAGAACACAAACACACCACTCTCGGCCTTCATAAAACACAAACACACCAGTCTCGGCCTTCATAAAACACACACACACCAGTCTCGGCCTTCATAAAACACAAACACACCAGTCTCGGCCTTCAGAAAAAACAAACACACCAGTCTCGGCCTTCATAAAACACAAACACACCAGTCTCGGCCTTCATAAAACACATACACACCAGTTTCGGCCTTCATAAAACACAAACACACCAGTCTCGGCCTTCATAAAAAACACACCAGTCTCGGCCTTCATAAAAAACACAAACACACCAGTCTCGGCCTTCATAAAAAACACACCAGTCTCGGCCTTCATAAAAAAGAAACACACCAGTCTCGGCCTTCATAAAAAACACAAACACACCGTCTCGGCCTTCATATAAAACACACACACACCAGTCTCGTCCTTCATAAAAACACAAACACTCCAGTCTCGTCCTTCATAAAAACACAAACACACCAGTCTCGGCCTTCATAAAAAACAAACACACCAGTCTCGTCCTTCATAAAAACACACACCAGTCTCGTCCTTCATAAAAAACAAACACACCAGTCTCGGGCTTCATAAAACACAAACACACCAGTCTCGGCCTTCATAAAAAACAAACACACCAGTCTCGGCCTTCATAAAACACAAACACACCAGTCTCGCTCTTCATAAAAAACAAACACACCAGTCTCGGCCTTCATAAAAACACACACCAGTCTCGGCCTTCATAAAACACAAACACACCAGTCTCGGCCTTCATATAAAACAAGCACACCAGTCTCGTCCTTCATAAAAACACAAACACACCAGTCTCGGCCTTCATGAAAAACAAACACACCAGTCTCGGCCTTCATATAAACAAATACACCAGTCTCGCCCTTCATAAAACACAAACACACCAGTCTCGTCCTTCATAAAAAACAAACACACCAGTCTCGGCATTCATTAAAAAAAAACACACCAGTCTCGGCCTTCATAAAACACAAACACACCAGTCTCGTCCTTCATAAAAAACAAACACACCAGTCTCGTCCTTCATAAAACACAAACACACCAGTCTCGGCATTCATTAAAAAAAAACACACCAGTCTCGGCCTTCATAAAAAACAAACACACCAGTCTCGGCCTTCATGAAAAACAAACACACCAGTCTCGGCCTTCATAAAACACAAACACACCAGTCTCGTCCTTCATAAAAAACAAACACACCAGTCTCGTCCTTCATAAAACACAAACACACCAGTCTCGGCATTCATTAAAAAAAAACACACCAGTCTCGGCCTTCATAAAACACACACACACCAGTCTCGTCCTTAATAAAAACAAACACACCAGTCTCGGCATTCATAATAAAAAAAACACACCAGTCTCGGCCTTCATAAAACACAAACACACCAGTCTCGGCCTTCATAAAAAACAAACACACCAGTCTCGGCATTCATAATAAAAAAAACACACCAGTCTCGGCCTTCATAAAACACAAACACACCAGTCTCGTCCTTCATAAAAAACAAACACACCAGTCTCGGCATTCATAATAAAAAAAACACACCAGTCTCGTCCTTCATAAAAAACAAACACACCAGTCTCGGCCTTCATATAAAACAAACACACCTGTCTCGGCCTTCATAAAACACAAACAAACCAGTCTCGGCCTTCATAAAACACAAACACACCAGTCTCGGCCTTCATAAAAAACAAACACACCAGTCTCGGCCTTCATAAAACACACACACCAGTCTCGGCCTTCATAAAACAAAATCACACCAGTCTCGGCCTTCATAAAACACACACACCAGTCTCGGCCTTCATAAAAAACAAACACACCAGTCTCGGCCTTCATATAAAACAAAATCACACCAATCTCGGCCTTCATAAAACACACACACCAGTCTCGGCCTTCATAAAACACAAACACACCAGTCTCGGCCTTCATAAAACACACACACCAGTCTCGGCCTTCATAAAACACAAACACACCAGTCTCGGCCTTCATAAAACACAAACACACCAGTCTCGGCCTTCATAAAAAACACACACACCAGTCTCGGCCTTCATAAAACACAAACACACCAGTCTCGGCCTTCATAAAGCACACACACCAGTCTCGGCCTTCATAAAAAACAAACACACCAGTCTCGGCCTTCATAAAAAACACACACACCAGTCTCGGCCTTCATAAAACACAAACACACCAGTCTCGGCCTTCATAAAGCACACACACCAGTCTCGGCCTTCATAAAACACACACACACCAGTCTCGGCCTTCATAAAAAACAAACTCACCAGTCTCGGCCTTCATAAAACACACACACACCAGTCTCGGCCTTCATAAAAAACAAACACACCAGTCTCGGCCTTCATAAAACACACACACACCAGTCTCGGCCTTCATAAAGAACAAACACACCAGTCTCGGCCTTCATATAAAACAAACACACCAGTCTCGTCCTTCATAAAAACACAAACACCCCAGTCTCGGCCTTCATAAAACACAAACACACCAGTCTCGTCCTTCATATAAACAAACACACCAGTCTTGGCCTTCATATAAAAAAACACACCAGTCTCGGCCTTCACAAAAAACAAACACACCAGTCTCGGCCTTCATAAAACACACACACCAGTCTCGGCCTTCATAAAACACAAACACACCAGTCTCGGGCTTCATAAAACACAAACACACCAGTCTCGGCCTTCATAAAAAACAAACTCACCAGTCTCGGCCTTCATAAAACACAAACACACCAGTCTCGGCCTTCATAAAACACAAACACACCAGTCTCGGCCTTCATAAAAACGCAAACACACCAGTCTCGTCCTTCATAAAAACACAAACACACCAGTCTCGGCCTTCATAAAAAACAAACACACCAGTCTCGTCCTTCATAAAAACACACACCAGTCTCGGCCTTCATAAAAAACAAACACACCAGTCTCGGCCTTCATAAAACACAAACACACCAGTCTCGGCCTTCATAAAAAACAAACACACCAGTCTCGGCCTTCATAAAACACAAACACACCAGTCTCGGCCTTCATAAAAAACAAACACACCAGTCTCGTCCTTCATAAAAACATAAAACACAAACACACCAGTCTCGGCCTTCATAAAACACAAACACACCAGTCTCGGACTTCATAAAACACAAACACACCAGTCTCGGACTTCATAAAACACAAACACACCAGTCTCGGCCTTCATAAAACACAAACACACCAGTCTCGGCCTTCATAAAACACAAACACACCAGTCTCGGCCTTGGATGAATCAGCGAATCCCTTCCCACAGACAGAGCAGCTGAACGGCCTCTCCCCAGTGTGTAGGTGTTGGTGTTTCTTGAGATCCCCGGAGCTTTTAAAACTCTTCCCACACTCAGAACATTGCAAGAGTCTCTCCCCAGTGTGAACTCGCTGGTGTCCCTTCAGCTCCCCAGAGCTTTTAAAACTCTTCCCACAGTCAGAACATTTAAAGGGCCTCTCGTCAGTGTGAACTCGCTGATGTATCAGCAGGTAGGATGACTGAGTGAATCCCTTCCCCCACACACAGCAGGTGAACGGCGTCGCCCCAGTGTGAACTCACTGATGTACCAGCAGGTTGGATGACTGAGTGAATCCCTTCCCACACACGGAGCAGGTGAATGGCCTCTCCCCAGTGTGTAGGTGTTGGTGTTTCTTGAGCTCCCCGGAGCTTTTAAAACTCTTCCCACACTCAGAACATAGCAAGAGTCTCTCCCCAGTGTGAACTCGCTGGTGTCCCTTCAGCTCCCCAGAGCTTTTAAAGCTCTTCCCACAGTCAGAAGATTGAAAGGGTCTCTCGTCAGTGTGAACTCGCTGGTGTACCAGTAGGCTGGAGGGCCGAGCGAATCCCTTCCCACACACGGAGCAGGTGAACGGCCTCTCCCCAGTGTGTAGGTGTTGGTGTATCTTCAAATACCTGGAGCTTTTAAAGCTCATCCCACAGTCAGAACATTTAAAGGGTCTCTCGTCACTGTGAATTCGCTGATGTACCAGCAGGTGGGATGAATCAGTGAATACCTTCCCACACACAGAGCAGGTGAACGGCGTCTCCCCAGTGTGAACTCGCTGATGTACCAGCAGGTGGGATGAATTCGTGAATCCCTTCCCACACACGGAGCAGGTGAATGGCCTCTCCCCAGTGTGTAGGAGCCAGTGTCTATTCAGCTCCTGGGGGCTTTTAAAGCTCTTCCCACAGTCAGAACATTTAAAGGGTCTCTCGTCAGTGTGAATAAGTTGGTGTCGCTTCAGTTCCATGGGGCTTTTAAAGCTCTTCCCACAGTTAGGACACTGAAATGGTCTCTCATCAGTGTGAACAAGCTGGTGTCCCTTCAGTTCCCTGGGGCTTTTAAAGCTCGTCCCACAGTCAGAACATTGAAATGGTCTCTCATCAGTGTGGACAAGTTGGTGTAGCTTTAGTTCCCCGGGGCTTTTAAAGCTCTCCCCACAGTCAGAACATTGAAATGGTCTCTCCTCAGTGTGAACTCCCTGGTGTGCTTGCAGGTGGGATGAAAAAACAAATCCCTTTCCACACACGGAGCAGTTGAACAGACTGTCCCTGGTGTGACTGCACCATTGAACTTCCAATGCAGATGGGGAACTGAAGCCCTTCCCACCATCCCCACCTTTACCCGGTTTCTCCCTGGTGTGATGGTGCACGTGTATCACCAGGTCAGGCAATCGGCTGAATCCGCGTCCACACACTGAACACATGTGCGGTTTGTCTGCATTGCGATCGCTGCTCTCTCCTTCCATGTGCAAAGGCCGATGATATTCAGGTCCTGATGAATCCAGCGACTCTGTCAGATCTTCACACACAGACACACAGAAACCCCACAGTGCAGATAGAGGCCATTTCAGCCCATCGAGCCTGCACCGACACATATACCACCCGATCCCTGTAACCCCTACACCAACACATATCCCACCCTATCCCCGTAACCCCACGTATTTAATCCCCCTAACACTAAGGGTCAATTTATCATAGCCAATCAACCTAACCAGCACATCTTTGGACTGTGGGAGGAAACCGGAGCACCCGGAGGAAACCCACGCAAACACGGGGAGAATGTGCAAACTCCACACAGACAGTCGCCCGAGACCAGATTTGAACCCGGGTCCCTGGCGCTGTGAGGCAACAGTGCTAACCACTATGCCACCGTGATGTGATGTTTGGTCTGAGCTTCCCGCCTGTAAGTGCTCCACTTCTATAACCCTGTAAATTGAGATCAGAAAAGGATCAGAGGCAAACTGTTGTTCAATTTTCCCCTTTCCGAACCTAGGGACAGTGAAGCCGATTTTCAGGCCCCAGCTGCTGCACAAGTTGGTTGAAAGGATCAGCAGTAATGGTGGCTGTAATACCCACAAGGCCCCGGCTCTGCAGAAAGTGCTCTGTTGACTCCGAGTCCCGCGCATGTGCTCATGGCTCCCGCGCGCTCCCTCCTGCTCTACAATCGCCCATCCTGATCGGTCCACAACACGCATGCTCAGCACACAAAACCCCGCGGTTGGAACATCGGGCGTGCATGCGGAGCCACAACATCTGGTACGCGTGAGCGGCTCAGGTGGGGGCGAGTCGGTGTTTTGCCTCAGCCGCCAGGGAGGTGCGCATGCGCAGGACGACCCAACATTCTTCCTGTCAGCAATCATTCCCTCGTTTCTTTAATAAAAACAGAAAATGCTGGAAATACTCAGCAGGTCAGGCAGCATCTGTGGAGTGAGAAACAGAGTTAACATTTCAGGTCGATGACCATTCATCAGAACTGCTTGCTCTTTAGTGCCAGCCAGTGGCTCATTGGGTAGCACTCGCGCCTCTGAGTCAGAAAGTTGTGGGTTCATAGTCCCACTCCAGAGACTTGAGCACAAAAACCCAGGCTGACACTCCAGTGCAGTGCTGAGGGAGTGCGGCACTGTTGGAGGTGCCGTCCTTTGGAGGAGATGTTAAATTGAGGCCCTGTTTGCTCTCTCAGGTGGATGTAAAAGATCCCATGGCATTATTTCAGGAAAGAAAGACTTGCATTTATATAGTGCCACCAGATATCCTAAAGTGCTTTACAGCCAATGAAGTACTACAATGAAGTAGTCACTGTTGTAATGTGGGAAAGAGCAGGGGAATTATCCCCAGCGTCCGAGCCAATGTTTATCCATCAATCAACATAAAAAAATGATAGATTATCTGGTCATTATCACATTGCTGTTTGTGGGAGCTTGCTGTGCGCTAACTGACTGCCGCATTTCCTACATGAAAACAGTGACTACACTTCAAAAGTACTTCATTGGCTGTAAAGTACTTTGGGACGTCCGGTGGTGGTGAAAGGCACTATATAAATGCAAGTCTTTCTTTCTTCATTGGTCTCACCAGCGACCTCTTCTGGTGGTTGGTTGATTGACAGACGAGAGCCCGCGCATGTGCACTCGGAGCAGCGGTTTGGGCCGAGTCCGGCACAGTGACACCTCCGGTCACAAAGGGTAATGACCGCGCATGCCCAGAGGAGACCAACCCCTCTCCCCCACTAGGAGCTGCGCCTGCGCACTCGGATCCTGCCGGACGGAGTCGGCGTGGGGCCATTCCGGGGAATGGCCTTGGTGTCGGGTCCAGAGTCGCGATCGGTGATGCAAAGTGAGTTTTCTCCGCTCCGATTGGGTGGGGAATGGCGCGGGGTGGATCGGGAGAGAATCGAGAGAAATACAACAACCTCAGAGTCCGCGAGGCCCTGGACCGAGCGGCGGCGCTTGGACGGTGCACGTGATCTCCTCGGAGACACGTCACCCGGGCCCGCGGCCTGATTGATGGCAGCTTCCGATCAATAGGGAGCGAGCGGAGCGGGGCTGGAGGAGCGAGCCGGCGGCGGGTCCTCCAACCAATCGGGGAGCCCGAGGGGCGGGACTAGCGCCGGCTGATTGTTTGATCCGCAGGGCAGCGAGTTTCTCCAGTCCCTTGTTCAGGGCCCGAGGCCAGGGGAGGCTGTGGGCCTTCATTCCCCGCATTGGACACAAGGCATAGGATGACGTCGCACTGAAACTTTCCACCCTCCTTTACAAAGATGGCTCTTTGTCTCAGGCATAGGATGACGTCGCACTGAAACTTTCCGCTCTCCTTTACAAAGATGGCTGCCGTTAACCTGGGCCTGTAAGGGGAAGAAATCCCCACAACTGCAAACACGGGATCTTCAGCTTATTATTGGGGGCTTGCCTCCTGCACGAGTTGTTTAGGAAGCCTCCCCACCCACCTACCGGTCCATTACTCCCTCCGTCGCGATTTTTACCCGCTGCACTATCGCGCTCCCGGCTTCAGCCCCTCTCCATCTCCAGTAACGCAGTGCGTATGCTCAATATACCGGCCCCTCCCGCACCTGCGCACTGGGCTCTTGTAGGCTGGGTGCGGCACGTGGTCCACTGCGGGGAATGCTGGGCAAAAGACCAGATTAGTGAATGGAACATGATTTACTGTGATCAGATTGAGGACTGAGCCATGTTCATTCTAGTAGTCATGGTTTGTTTCTGCTGATCTTAATAACTCCTGTATCTGCGCTGGAGATTAATATTCTGTTTAAATAGTGAATAAATAAAGCTCGAGGAACAGCACCTCATCTTTCAATTATGGCACGTTACAGCCTTCTGGACTCAACATTGAGTTCAACAATTTCAGACTTTAACCCTTACTCCCATTTTTCATGCTGTATGATTTTGCCATCCCCACTTGCAACATTTTCCAAGACTCGGTTTCACAGCCACATCTCTTTCCTCAGCGACTGTCTCTGGTTCCAACTTATTCCACGTGGATTCCAACTGAACTTCCACCCTTCGTGTTTCAGATCCACCCAGGATAACTTTCCTGCCTCTTACCTTAGTAATATCTGTTACATCTCCAGCTTTTTCCAGTTCTGATGAAGGGTCCCAGACCTGAAACGTTAACTCTGTTTCTCTCTCCACGGATGCTGCCTTGCCTGCTGAGTATTTCCAGCATTTTCTGTTGTTATTTCAGTGAATAAGTAAGCTTTGTTTCAAACACACAGTTTGTCAAATATTTGATTTCTCCATGATAAGAGAAGACGAATTGATGTTCTGTTCCAGACTGTTTCATTTTTGGGCCTTTACTTACTCTAGATTACTTCCGTTCTCATCTCGTTCGCCTTCTACCACATCAAACCCCAAGCTTGCTCCGTTTGAGTACACAACTTGTGGGCGTCATAGACTGATCTGTAGTGTCTCACTTACACTCAACTGCCATCAACTGGTCCAGGCAGCGGGTGGTCGAGGGGGTCGTTCGGCCCGACTGCCTGCCTCTCTTCCGGTGGCCCTGGAGATGGAGCATGCAGTGTCTGCCGGCAGGCTCGAGGCCTTCCGTGACTGGTGGGCACTGCGGGGACTGGAGTGCATCATCACCCCGGCCAACCAAATTTTAATTTAATTTGTTAAGTTTCATTTAATGGTTTTTTAAGTTACAGTTTAATTGTTTATGGTCCCTACAAAAGAGTACACTTACCTGCACACCGCAGGGACTAGAGTGGTTATCACCACAGGTAATGAAATGTTAATTGAATTATTAAGTTTCCTTTAATGTTTTAAGTTAAGTTACAGTTTATTTGTTAACACAAAAGAGCACACTCAGCTGCAATTCCTTTGAACCATAGCTTTATAGAACTATCTTGCATAAGTTTTGAAATCTGTTATTATCTGTATCATTTAACCCTTTGTGGATTCGATTTAATAAAACTCCTCCACACGGACTGCACTTGATAACCTTTGAAAGGTTCTGATCATTGTAGGAGTAATTTATGAGCTTGATGGTCTAGTTGATTTAATCTCTTGTTACTAACATACTTTGCACTATTTCCTTCATCGAGATAATTATTTCAAATACTTCCATTATCAGGTCTTTAGCTTCTCCATTGATCCATGTCAATGATCCTTTGTTAGGGGCTGGGGTTAGGGTGTAGGCTTAGGGGTTAGTGGTTATTGGTTAGGATTGGGGAAAGTGGTTGGGGCCAGTGGTTATTGGTTAGGATTGGGGTTAGTGGTTGGGGCCAGTGGTTATTGGTTAGGATTGGGGTTAGTGGTTGGGGTTAGTGGTTATTGGTTAGGATTGGGGTTAGTGGTTGGGGCTCGTGGTTATTGGTTAGGATTGGGGTTAGTGGTTTGGGTTAGTGGTTATTGGTTAGGATTGGGGTTAGTGGTTGGGGCTCGTGGTTATTGGATAGGATTGGGGTTAGTGGTTGGGGCCAGTGGTTATTGGTTAGGATTGGGGTTAGTGGTTGGGGCTAGTGGTTATTGCTTAGGATTGGGGTTAGTGATTGGGGTTAGTGGTTATTGGTTAGGATTGGGGTTAGTGGTTGGGGTTAGTGGTTATTGGTTAGGATTGGGGTGAGTGGTTGGGGCTAGTGGTTATTGCTTAGGATTGGGGTTAGTGATTGGGGTTAGTGGTTATTGGTTAGGATTGGCGTTAGTGGTTGGGGTTAGTGGTTATTGGTTAGGATTGGGGTTAGTGGTTGGGGCTAGTGGTTATTGGTTAGGATTGTGGTTAGTGTTTGGGGCTAGTGTTTATTGGTTAGGATTGGGGTTAGTGTTTGGGGTTAGTGGTTATTGGTTAGGATTGGCGTTAGTGGTTGGGGTTAGTGGTTATTGGTTAGGATTGGGGCTAGTGGTTATTGGTTAGGATTGGGGTTAGTGGTTATTGGTTAGGATTGGGGTTAGTGGTTGGGGCCAGTGGTTATTGGTTAGGATTGGGGTTAGTGGTTGGGGCTAGTGGTTATTGGTTAGGATTGGGGTTAGTGGTTGGGGCTAGTGGTTATTGGTTAGGATTGGGGTTAGTGGTTGGGGCTAGTGGTTATTGGTTAGGATTGGGGTTAGTGGTTATTGGTTAGGATTGGGGTTAGTGGTTATTGGTTAGGATTGGGGTTAGTGGTTATTGGTTAGGATTGAGGTTAGTGGTTGGGGCCAGTGGTTATTGGTTAGGATTGGGGTTAGTGGTTGGGGCTAGTGGTTATTGGTTAGGATTGGGGGTAGTGGTTGGGGTTAGTGGTTATAGGTTAGGATTGGGGTTAGTGGTTATTGGTTAGGATTGGGGATAGTGGTTGGGGCTAGTGGTTATTGGTTAGGATTGGGGTAGTGGTTGGGGTTAGTGGTTATAGGTTAGGATTGGGGTTAGTGGTTGGGGCCAGTGGTTATTGGTTAGGATTGGGGTTAGTGGTTTGGGTTAGTGGTTATTGGTTAGGATTGGGGTTAGTGGTTGGGGCTCGTGGTTATTGGTTAGGATTGGGGTTAGTGGTTGGGGCCAGTGGTTATTGGTTAGGATTGGGGTTAGTGGTTGGGGCTAGTGGTTATTGCTTAGGATTGGGGTTAGTGATTGGGGTTAGTGGTTATTGGTTAGGATTGGCGTTAGTGGTTGGGGTTAGTGGTTATTGGTTAGGATTGGGGCTAGTGGTTATTGGTTAGGATTGGGGTTAGTGGTTGGGGCTAGTGGTTATTGGTTAGGATTGGGGTTAGTGTTTGGGGCTAATGTTTATTGGTTAGGATTGGGATTAGTTGTTTGGGCTAGTGGTTATTGGTTAGGATTGGGGTTAGTGGTTGTGGTTAGTGGTCATTGGTTAGGATTGGGGTTAGTGGTTATTGGTTAGGATTGGGGTTCGTGGTTATTGGTTAGAATTGGGGTTAGTGGTTCGGGTTAATGGTTATTGGTTAGGATTGGGGTTAGTTGTTGGGGTTAGTGGTTATTGGTTAGGATTGGGGTTTGTGGTTGGGGTTAGTGGTTATTGGTTAGGATTGGGGTCAGTGGTTGGGGTTAGTGGTTATTGGTTAGGATTGGGGTTAGTGGTTGGGGTTAGTGGTTTTGGTTAGGATTGGGGTTCGTTGTTGAGGTTAGTGGTTATTGGTTAGGATTGGGGTTAGTGGTTGGGGTTAGTGGTTATTGGTTAGGATTGGGGTTAGTGGTTTTGGTTAGGATTGGGGTTCGTTGTTGAGGTTAGTGGTTATTGGTTGGGATTGGGGTTAGTGGTTGGGGCCAGTGGTTATTGGTTAGGATTGGGGTTAGTGGTTATTGGTTAGGATTGGGGTGAGTGGTTGGGGCCAGTGCTTATTGGTTCGGATTGGGGTTAGTTGTTGGGGCTAGTGGTTATTGGTTAGGATTGGGGTTAGTTGTTGGGGCCAGTGGATTTTGGTTAGGATTGGGGTTAGTGTTTGGGGTTAGTGGTTATTGGTTAGGATTGGGGTTAGTGGTTGGGGCCAGTGGTTATTGGTTAGGGTTGGGGTTAGTGGTTATTTGTTAGGATTGGGGTTAGTGGTTGGGGTTAGTGGTTATTGGTTAGGATTGGTGTTAGTGGTTGGGGTTAGTGGTTATTGGTTATGATTGGGGTTAGTGGTTGGGGTTAGTGGTTATTGGTTAGGATTGGGGTTAGTGGTTGGGGCCAGTGGTTATTGGTTAGGACTGGGGTTAGTGGTTGGGGTTAGTGTTTATTGTTTAGGATTGGGATTAGTGGATGGGGCCAGTGTTTATTGGTTAGGATTGGGGTTAGTGGTTGGGGTTAGTGTTTATTGGATTGGATTGGGGTTAGTGGTTGTGGCCAGTGGTTATTGGTTAGGATTGGGGTTAGTGGTTATTGGTTAGGATTGGAGTTAGTGGTTGGGGTTAGTGGTTATTGGTTAGGATTGGGGTTAGTGGTTATTGGTTAGGTTTGGGGTTAGTAGTTGGGGCTAGTGGTTATTGGTTAGGATTGGGGTTAGTGGTTGGAGTTAGTGGTTATTGGTTAGGATTGGGGTTAGTGGTTATTGGTTAGGATTGGGGTTAGCAGTTGGGGCTACTGGTTATTGGTTAGGATTGGGGGTTAGTGGTTGGGGTTATTGGTTATTGGTTAGGGTTGGGGTTATTGCTTGGGGCTATTGGTTATTGGTTAGGATTGGGGTTAGTGGTTGGGGTTAGTGGTTATTGGTTAGGATTAGGGTTAGTGGTTGGGGTTAGTGGTTATTGGTTAGGATTGGGGTTAGTTGTTGGGGCTAGTGGTTATTGGTTAGGATTGGGGTTAGTGGTTGGGGCCAGTGGTTATTGGTTAGGATTGGGGTTGGTTGTTGGGGCTAGTGGTTATTGTTTAGGATTGGGGTTAGTGGTTGTGGCCAGTGGTTATTGGTTAGGATTGGGGTTAGTGGTTGGGGCTAGTGGTTATTGGTTAGGATTTGGGTTAGTGGTTGGGGCCAGTGGTTATTGGTTAGGATTGGGGTTAGTGGTTGGGGTTAGTGGTTATTGGTTAGGATTGGGGTTAGTGGTTGGGGCTAGTGGTTATTGTTTAGAATTGGGATTAGTGGTTGGGGCCAGTGGTTATTGGTTAGGATTGTGGTTAGTGGTTGGGGTTAGTGTTTATTGTTTAGGATTGGGATTAGTGGTTGGGGCCAGTGGTTATTGGTTAGGATTGGGGTTAGTGGTTGGGATTAGTGGTTATTGGTTAGGATTGGCGTTAGTGGTTGGGGCCAGTGGTTATTGGTTAGGGTTAGGGTTAGTGGTTGGGGCCAGTGGTTATTGGTTAGGATTGGGGTTAGTGGTTGGGGTTAGTGTTTATTGGATAGGATTGGGGTTAGTGGTTATTGGTTAGGATTGGAGTTAGTGGTTGGGGTTAGTGGTTATTGGTTAGGATTGGGGTTAGTGGTTATTGGTTAGGATTGGAGTTAGTGGTTGGGGTTAGTGGTTATTGGTTAGGATTAGGGTTAGTGGTTATTGGTTAGGTTTGGGGTTAGTAGTTGGGGCTAGTGGTTATTGGTTAGGATTGGGGTTAGTGATTATTGGTTAGGATTGTCGTTAGTGGTTATTGGTTAGGATTGGGGTTAGTAGTTGGGGCTAGTGGTTATTGGTTAGGATTGGGGGATAGTGGTTGGGGTTAGTGGTTATTGGTTAGGGTTGGGGTTAGTGCTTGGGGCTAGTGGTTATTGGTTAGGATTGGGGTTAGTGGTTGGGGTTAGTGGTTATTGGTTCGGATTGGGGTTAGTTGTTGGGGTTAGTGGTTATTGGTTAAGATTGGGGTTAGTTGTTGGGGCTAGTGGTTATTGGTTAGGATTGGGGTTAGTGGTTGGGGTTAGTGGTTATTGGTTAGGATTGGGGTTAGTGGTTGGGGCCAGTGGTTATTGGTTAGGATTGGGGTTAGTTGTTGGGGCTGGTGGTTATTGGTTAGGATTGGGGTTAGTGGTTGGGGTTAGTGTTTATTGGATAGGATTGGGGTTAGTGGTTGGGGTAGGTGGTTATTGGTTAGGATTTGGGTTAGTGGTTGGTGCTAGTGGTTATTGGTTAGGATTTGGGTTAGTGGTTGGGGCCAGTGGTTATTGGTTAGGATTGGGGTTAGTGGTTGGGGTTAGTGTTTATTGTTTAGAATTGGGATTAGTGGTTGGGGCCAGTGGTTATTGGTTAGGATTGGGGTTAGTGGTTGGGGATCGTGGTTATTTGTTAGGATTGGGGTTAGTGGTTGGGGTTAGTGGTTATTGGTTAGGATTAGTGTTAGTGGTTGGGGTTAGTGGTTATTGGTTATGATTGGGGTTCATGGTTGGGGTTAGTGGTTATTGGTTAGGATTGGGGTTAGTGGTTGCGGCCAGTGGTTATTGGTTAGGATTGGGGTTAGTGGTTGGGGCCAGTGGTTATTGGTTAGGACTGGGGTTAGTGGTTGGGGTTAGTGTTTATTGTTTAGGATTGGGATTAGTGGATGGGGCCAGTGTTTATTGGTTAGGATTGGAGTTAGTGGTTGGGGTTAGTGTTTATTGGATAGGATTGGGGTTAGTGGTTGTGGCCAGTGGTTATTGGTTAGGATTGGGGTTAGTGGTTATTGGTTAGGATTGGAGTTAGTGGTTGGGGTTAGTGGTTATTGGTTAGGATTGGGGTTAGTGGTTATTGGTTAGGTTTGGGGTTAGTAGTTGGGGCTAGTGGTTATTGCTTAGGATTGGGGTTAGTGGTTGGAGTTAGTGGTTATTGGTTAGGATTGGGGTTAGTGGTTATTGGTTAGGATTGGGGTTAGCAGTTGGGGCTACTGGTTATTGGTTAAGATTGGGGGTTAGTGGTTGGGGTTATTGGTTAGGGTTGGGGTTATTGCTTGGGGCTATTGGTTATTGGTTAGGATTGGGGTTAGTGGTTGGGGTTAGTGGTTATTGGTTAGGATTAGGGTTAGTGGTTGGGGTTAGTGGTTATTGGTTAGGATTGGGGTTAGTTGTTGGGGCTAGTGGTTATTGGTTAGGATTGGGGTTAGTGGTTGGGGCCAGTGGTTATTGGTTAGGATTGGGGTTAGTGGTTGTGGCCAGTGGTTATTGGTTAGGATTGGGGTTAGTGGTTGGGGCTAGTGGTTATTGGTTAGGATTTGGGTTAGTGGTTGGGGCCAGTGGTTATTGGTTAGGATTGGGGTTAGTGGTTGGGGTTAGTGGTTATTGGTTAGGATTGGGGTTAGTGGTTGGGGCTAGTGGTTATTGTTTAGAATTGGGATTAGTGGTTGGGGCCAGTGGTTATTGGTTAGGATTGGGGTTAGTGTTTGGGGTTAGTGTTTATTGTTTAGGATTGGGATTAGTGGTTGGGGCCAGTGGTTATTGGTTAGGATTGGGGTTAGTGGTTGGGATTAGTGGTTATTGGTTAGGATTGGCGTTAGTGGTTGGGGCCAGTGGTTATTGGTTAGGGTTAGGGTTAGTGGTTGGGTCCAGTGGTTATTGGTTAGGATTGGGGTTAGTGGTTGGGGTTAGTGTTTATTGGAAAGGATTGGGGTTAGTGGTTGTGGCCAGTGGTTATTGGTTAGGATTGGGGTTAGTGGTTATTGGTTAGGTTTGGGGTTAGTAGTTGGGGCTAGTGGTTATTGGTTAGGATTGGGGTTAGTGGTTATTGGTTAGGATTGGCGTTAGTGGTTATTGGTTAGGATTGGGGTTAGTAGTTGGGGCTAGTGGTTATTGGTTAGGATTGGGGGTTAGTGGTTGGGGTTAGTGGTTATTGGTTAGGGTTGGGGTTAGTGCTTGGGGCTAGTGGTTATTGGTTAGGATTGGGGTTAGTGGTTGGGGTGAGTGGTTATTGGTTCGGATTGGGGTTAGTTGTTGGGGTTAGTGGTTATTGGTTAGGATTGGGGTTAGTTGTTGGGGCTAGTGGTTTTTGGTTTGGATTGGGGTTAGTGGTTGGGGTTAGTGGTTATTGGTTAGGATTGGGGTTAGTGGTTGGGGCCAGTGGTTATTGGTTAGGATTGGGGTTAGTTGTTGGGGCTAGTGGTTATTGGTTAGGATTGGGGTTCGTGGTTGGGGCTAGTGGTTATTGTTTAGGATTGGGGTTAGTGGTTGGGGCCAGTGGTTATTGGTTAGGATTGGGGTTATTGGTTGGGGTAGGTGGTTATTGGTTAGGATTGGGGTTAGTGGTTGGGGCTAGTGGTTATTGGTTAGGATTTGGGTTAGTGGTTGGGGCCAGTGGTTATTGGTTAGGATTGGGGTTAGTGGTTGGGGTTAGTGTTTATTGTTTAGAATTGGGATTAGTGGTTGGGGCCAGTGGTTATTGGTTAGGATTGGGGTTAGTGGTTGGGGTTAGTGTTTATTGGATAGGATTGGGGTGAGTGGTTGTGGCCAGTGGATATTGGTTAGGATTGGGGTTAGTGGTTACTGGTTAGGATTGGAGTTAGTGGTTGGGGTTAGTGGTTATTGGTTAGGATTGGGGTTAGTGGTTATTGGTTAGGATTGGTGTTAGTGGTTGGGGTTAGTGGTTATTGGTTAGGATTGGGGTTAGTTGTTATTGGTTAGGATTGGGGTTAGTAGTTGGGGCTAGTGGTTATTGGTTAGGATTGGGGGTTAGTGGTTGGGGTTAGTGGTTATTGGTTAGGGTTGGGGTTAGTGCTTGGGGCTAGTGGTTATTGGTTATGATTGGGGTTAGTGGTTGGGGCTAGTGGTTATTGGTTAGGATTGGGGTTAGTGGTTGGGGTTAGTGGTTATTGGTTAGGATTGGGGTTAGTGGTTGGGGTTAGTGGTTATTGGTTAGGATTGGGGTTAGTTGTTGGGGCTAGTGGTTATTGGTTAGAATTGGAGTTAGTGGTTTTGGTTAGGATTGGGGTTAGTGGTTGGGGCTGTTGGTTATTGGTTAGGATTCGTGTTAGTTGCTGGGGCCAGTGGTTATTGGTTAGGATTGGGGTTAGTGGTTGGGGCCAGTGGTTAGTGGTTAGGATTGGGGTTAGTGGTTGGGGCTAGTGGTTATTGGTTAGGATTGGGGTTAGTTGTTGGGGTTAGTGGTCATTGGTTAGGATTGGGGTTAGTGGTTGGGGTTAGTGGTTATTGGTTAGGATTGGGGTTAGTGGTTATTGGTTAGGATTGGGGTTAGGGTCTAATTGGAGCCTGAGCGTGCCAAGTGATATACGATGTCGACGCGTTACCCAACTTAGACTTATGTGAATAAACTCACACAACCAAATAGTTTGAGAGAAGTAAAAATGCACAGTTTAATGTACAGAGCGCTCTGGGAGAAGAAGAACAGTAGACCCCGCGGTCTCAGCTGCCAGCTTCTCGGTTTTACAATAGTAGCCGAGCTTCTTTTATACAGTTTAAAAACAGGAAAGGTACCAGATCAGCAGTTATTACATTAATTCCTTGGCCAATCTGGTACTTTAGCATCCTTCAACTTTGGCCAATCCGATACCTTAGCAACCCTTAATCACATTCTGTCAAAAACAAGTTAATTATATTATTATACCGTTAGCTAGCTTCTTTCACAAACAACGTAATTATATTACTGTTAGCTAGCTTCTTTCATGTGACATGTTGGTATTTCGCAACCCTATTCTCACAGTGATACCTATGTCCTGCCAGTTGCGTAACCCCGCCCTTAAACACCCTTTACCTCCCTTGTTCTTCCTAAACATCATTTTTCGCTCTTACAGTTTTACCCCAACAGTTGACGAGCCGTTCCTGTCTTACGTCTGTACAAGTGATATCACAAGTTGGTGCAAGCAGATCAAGTCAGCTGTCTGTTATGCCAGTGTCTGCAAAATGTCAATAAATGTCAAGTAATTCAGCAGGCACTACGGTGCCATTTTAAATTGTCGTCCAACAGCCCCTCCTTTTGGTCCTGGAGCACGATCCTCTTGCTCCCAGATGACCATCGTTCTTCGTTTCTTCACAGGGTTGGTTTACAACCACTGATTCATCTCGTGAGAACCGGCCATTCCGGCCATGTCATCATACGTTTCTTCTTCTTCACCCGTATTTCTGGGCAGGAGGTCGGTGTATTCTTCGACAGAAGCTACTGGCAGCACAGCTTTCACAGCAGCTTGACAGCACATTTTAATGATACTCAATGCACTGCACAGCAGTATACATATCACAACCAGGATCAATATCATTTGCATTAGCCAAGCACCCCAGCCTGATCCTCCCAGTAACCAATCAAACCATCCGCCTCCAATGTTGGATTGATGGAGCAAAGCTACTTGTTTTTGAATATGGTCCGCTAGGTTGGTAATATTTTCAGAACTGCCTGGGATGTATCTACAGCATTCTGCTCCGATCATGGCACGTGTACCTCCCTGTGCAGCTAGTAGGTAATCTAGTGCCATTCTATATTGTAGGGCAACAGTTCTTAGGGCTACCATTTCGGCACTCATCTCTCTCAGGGATTCAGCCATGTCATTGGCTACTCCCTCAATTATGATTGCCAATAACCATATTTCTTGAGAAGTAAACACTATTCCAGCCGTGGGGAACATAGCTCCTAGTACCACCTGCCAGGTGGGAAGTTCTCTTTTAGTACGACTATGCTTGTGGTGGTCTTTCAATTCCTTTATGTGGTGTATATATGGTACTACATACCCCAAATAGCATGATCCTGCCCAATTCTCTGGTAACCAGGGGTATGCTCTATGACCGCATATGAAGTATGTCCCATTATAGGCTGTCATTATCTGTCCTGGTTGTTTGGGGTTTATGTTGGCGCGGAAGACGGTAAAACCCATCTGGTTGTCAGTATCTGTTCGCCTGGTCCCATTCCATGGTTTATTATTGGTCAAATTCATCAAATTGGTGGTATTGAACCACCAGCTTTCCATGGAATTTCCTGCATTATATGTGGTAAAATTTTGTATACAATGACTTTTCCCCACATCAATTCTGATCCCTTCAGTCTGTTCTGTACCGCGCTCCCAACATATCTCCCCGATCAGCTGGCCCTTTCCTGACGTATTGGTAAGGACTAAAAAGGGGGGTTCTTTCGTATAATCATATGTTGGCTTAAAGCATTCTTAAAAATTTTCTAACGAATATCCTCCCCCCCGGAACACATACCTTAGGCTAGTCCATTTCTGTTCCCATGTATTTCCGAAGGTGGATAAGGTGGTATTTTTCTGTTTCGTATGATTTTTATTAATTATCCATTCTGCCATATCTGTGAGGTTCAAGGGTATATGTCGCAAGGGTATCCCTCCTTTCGCATGAGTGGGAGTATGGCTACATACCCAACAGGCATCTATCCCACTCAGTTTGGATTACTTATATGACATATATAAAAACGTATTTAATGCAGCTCCCTTTTCTTGTGGGAGTTAAGTATACCTTCCGTGACAATACCAATTAACGCAACTATACATAAAACACTTAACAGCCTCATGTTGTTTTGGGGCTGTCACCTTTTGCTTGCAGTATTCAATCTGTAGGTTTTAATTACATGGTTTTTTTCTCTCGGGAACAATTTATGGGTTATAGACTTTTAATTGGGTCCAATGTTTCCACTTTCCTGCACCCCTTATGTCCAGACAGGCACAGGTGTCTCCACTGATTATAACCTCATAGGGTCCAGACCATTTTGGGGCAAGTCCCGGTTTTCCAGTTAAGTTTTTTAACATTACCTTAGATCCAGCGGGTGGAACCTCGGGGAGCATTTGTAATTTCAGCTCCTCGTCCCTTTCCTGTTGACGGTTCCTAACCCCCACCCTCATTTCTTTTAGTTGGTTACTTAGTTCCAACACATATCGTTTTAGCCTGTCTTTTAAGGGCCCCACATCTGCTCCACCTGTTATAATGCCTTCTGGTAATTGCATTGCTCGTCCTGTCATTAGTTCATAAGGGGTTAGTCCAGTGGTACGATTGGAAGTTGCTCTCAACTTCATTAATATTATGGGTAACACCTCCACCCATGTTTTTCCAGTTTCGGCTATAGCTTTGGCCAGAGCTAATTTCAAAGTTCTGTTCATTCTCTCTACCATCCCGGAGCTTTCGGGGTGGTAGGGTATGTGGAATTTCTGTTTGATTCCCATCAATTTGCAAATGGTTTTTACCACTGTTCCAGTAAAGTGCGTTCCTTGATCAGAATCTATTTGCAATGGTACTCCCCACCTTGGGATAACTTCTTCTGCCAAAAGACGCGCAACTGTTAATGCGGTACAATTTCAGGTAGGAAAAGCCTCGACCCACCTTGTAAACTGATCAATTATTACTAAACAATATATTTTTCCGTGTGATGATGGCAGGGGGCCAGTAAAGTCAATTTGTAAGTGTTCCCAAGGTCCCCTAGGTTGAGGCTGATGTGCCATTCTAATTTTTACAGGCCTGCCTGGATTATATTGTGCACACGTCACACACCGGTGATAGTGTTTTGCTTTCTCTCTTCCCATTCCAGGCCACCACCAATCTCTTGAGAGAGCTTCCTGCATGGCATCTCGTCCTGAGTGCATCAGGCCATGATGCAGATCCAGTAACGTTAACCTTACACACTCTGGTGCTAATACTTTAGTATCCTTCCTCCAGATTCCATCTGATCCTTGTACTGCCCCTTTCTGTTTCCATTCATCCTTTTCTACTGGCGGGGTATCTTTCTGCAATTTCTGTATTTCAATTTCTTCCATTTGTACGCTGCCTACGGGATAACTGTCTTCCTCTTCCTCTAATTCTAGAGCTGCCTTGGCCGCCAAATCGGCCGCCTGATTACCCTGTTGATTTAGCCAGTCAGGGTTACCCTGTTCTGGGGCCTTCTGGTGTGCCTTTATTTTTATAACGGCTACCTTACTTGGTTTTGCCGCCGCATCTAATAAGGCTCTTATTCGTTGTTGATGTTTAATAGGTTCCCCAGTAGTGGTTACAAATCCACGTCTTCCCCAGGCTGTCATATAGTCGTGTACTACCCCAAAGGCGTACCGGCTATCTGTATAAATATTGACAGTTTTTCCTTCTGCTAATTCAAGGGCTTTGGTTAGGGCGACTATCTCCGCAACCTGTGCGGATAGTCCTCCTTCTAATCGCCCGGATTTTACTGTTTTAAGAGTATTGTCCACTATTGCCCAACCTGTTCTAGGTAAGCCGTTAATATGTTTGCAGGATCCATCTACATAGAAGACCTCTTCTGTCTGTTCCAAAGCTTCTTCCTTAATCCAACTTTCCTCAGCTTCCTCATCTATATCCCCACACTTATGTGGTTCTCCTTCATTTAACATTCCTGTGGCTGGGTTAACTCCGGTGTCCCGAATTATTCCTACTGATTTATCCGCTGGTACTAATACGGCTTCCCATCTTGCCCTCCTCATATTTGAAACTGACCTTAATCTTCCGGTATTTAACATTTCTGCCAAGGTGTGTTTGGCATGGAGGATAATTTCTCCTGTCATTACGATGGGCTCACTAACCTTTACCGCCCATGCTGCACAATCCAGGGCAGCTACACACCGAGAAAGTCCGGCTGCTGTCGGACATCGTCATGTGGAATAATAGGCTACCGGTCTATTATCACCCCCGTGGTCTTGAGTGACTACCGCAGCGTAGAAGCCTCCTTCATTTTCACAATAGATGTGAAATGGCTTACCTATATTGGGTAATAATCCTAATCCTGGAGCTAATGTTAAGGCAGTTTTTAGTTCGGTATACGCATTTTCTTGTTCCGATCCCCATTCTATCTGATCGAGGGCCGCTTTCCCTCCTTTTACTAATCTTTGTATTGGCTCCGCTATTTTAGCAAAGTTGGGGATGAAGTTCCTACTATAGTTAAAGAGTCCTAATACTTTCCTAACTCCTCTAACTGTACTGGGTCTGGGCATAGCCCGTATAGCTGCTTTTCTATCTTCTGGCATTGTTTTAGTTCCTTGCGAAATTTGATGGCCCAAATAGGTTACTTCTGATTTCCCAACTTGCGCTTTTTTGGGGTTCACTTTAAACCCTTTACTATTTAGTGCTCGTAACACCAAATAGAGTGCACAATTGT
This sequence comes from Somniosus microcephalus, assembly GCF_052327205.1. Lineage (NCBI taxonomy): Eukaryota > Metazoa > Chordata > Chondrichthyes > Squaliformes > Somniosidae > Somniosus > Somniosus microcephalus. The sequence goes on along the minus strand of NW_028225182.1, from coordinate 27,487,132 downwards.
GGTCTTCCTCCTTCTCTGAAGCAATGAGGAGGTCATCCACATATTGTAGAATAGTACTTCCCTTCGGGAGGTCAACTGTCTCCAGTAGAGACTGCGTGACTCTATGGAATATAGCCGGACTGTTATGGAACCCTTGTGGCAAGCGGGTCCATGTGTATTGCATATCTCCTACAGTGAACGCAAATTTCTCCTGGGATTCTGGGTCCAAAGGTAATGACCAGAATCCATTTGCAATATCTAATACTGTGAAAACTTTATGTTCTGTGCTTAACCCATTTAATATTGTCGCTGGACTTGCTACAATAGGATGTAACTTTGGTGTTACTTTATTTAAAGCGGTATAGTCAATAGTTAATCTCCAAGTTCCATCGGGTTTTCCTACCGGCCAGGTAGGGGAATTGGTTGTGCTTTCCGTTTTACGCACTACTCCCTGTTCTTCCAATGTTTTAATTATTTCCGTAATTGCTTTCTTAGCTTCGGGTTTTATTGGGCATTGTCTATGCGGTTTATGCTCTGGTCCAGGGATTTTAATTGGTTCCATTCTTACTTTTCCGGTATCTAATTTATCCTCTGCCCATACGCCTTTTACGGCATTACATATTGTTCCAAAATTACCAGTTTCTAATTTCCAATCCCGGAAAAGAGGTTTAGCAGTTGCTATTTTAGTGCAATTTGCAGCATATTGGTTTACTTCAGTTTTACTTCCATCCTGTCTAGGCCAGATCAATTTTCCTTTATGACAGTCAATCAGGATTTTATATTTCCTCATAAGGTCATTTCCCATTATAGTTCCTTCATTATTTTTACACACATAAAATCTCATTGGGATCAAATGGCCATCTGATTCGACCACTTGTACTGTACTTAAAAAGGCGGGGGTCTTTGTTCCCCCTAATCCGGTCAAATAAATGTTAGTTTGTGTGATGGGTAAAGGTAAATCGGTTATAGACATCGATGCGCGCCAGTGTCCACTAGCATGTTACACTGTCGGCCCCCTACTAGTGCGGACACATGAATTCTACTATCTCCCTTATCTTTAATTACGGGGGCCGCTGCATGTCAGTGCCCTCTGTCCCGAGCATCCCTAAAGGCTTGGAGTTCTCGGTATTCATCACTGGTCATTTTTCCCTGTTCTTGGTTTAATCTACGATAACATTTTTCCCATGTGTGACCTCTCTTTTTACAAAATGAGCATTCCTGTCGCGGGGCTCTACATTCTTTAGCAAAGTGTCCTTGTTTCCCACAATTGTGACAATTTCCCTTCGTTTTGGGTCGTGCTTCCTGGCCGTTTCCTTGTACGGCTGCTACCTTTTCTTGCTTGATACGGACAGCGTGGGATTGTTGGGCCTCCAGGGCATCTACAGAGCATGCCCATTGGACAACTGCATCATAGGTATTAGCAGCCACAACTCCCATTTTTAGGATCCTTTGGTGTTCGGTTGTTAACCCATCTTTAAATAATTGTACAAAGGCAGGGTCTTCCATTTGGGGGTTAATTTGGCCCGAACTCTCTTCGTATATCGTAAACAATCATTCACCAAATTCAGAAGACCCTTCTCCTTTTTGTTGTCTACAAGCTGTGATTTTATTCCAGTTTGTCTGTGCTGCCCCCAACACCCTTTGTACTTCTGCCTTAAATGGTATAAAAATTGCCTGCAATGCATTTACTTCAGTAGTGTGAGGCAATTGAAGTGCCCACTGGCCATCCCTAAATTGGGTAGGTGGTGCGGCTCCCTGCCCCATAAGTCTCCATCTGTCCGCGGGACAGGCTGCTCTCACTAATTGATGTACATCTCTAGTATGTAATTGGTGACTTTGCCATGTTCGTTCTAAGTTTTTCCAGAACTCTCTATTATTGCTACGGGGTTTTAATGAGCCCAAAAATTGCATTATCTGTTGTCTATCACCGGGCGTGAATGGTGTCCATTTTGCAGAGGGGGCGGCTATCGTGCCTCCCCGTGCCACAGGGGCCATGGCAAATGTTTCAATTCCTGCCTCTTCCCCGTACTTGGGGCCGTGGCGGCTGTTTTTTCTTCATAGGGTGGGATGGGTTCTCCCATATCTCCCAATACTGGCATCATTCCATACGTATTTTTACTTGATTCTAAATACTCGAGTTTCTTCTCTAGTTCCCTAATTTTGACATCTTTGGCTTCTAACTTACCATCTCTTTCTTTTATTCCAATCTTACATTTTTCAACGGCTTCTTGTAAGCCAACCAATTGGTGGACCAAGGGTATTCCTGCCTTTTTAGTCTTGTCCTTTTCCTCCTTTTCCCACCATTCTCTTTGTGCTCCCAATGTCTGACTCGTATCCCATCCATCTCTCCGCATTTTTTAAATTAGGGTTCTCCTATCAGCCATATACTGATTACTAAGGGAGCCCGAAGGCCCCCATGTTTGACCCTTACCTGTCATCTTGTAAATCCTCTTCTTACCCTGTGTTGTCAGAGGTACGTCCTCCTCATGAAGAGAAGCGAGCGTACGTGCAACCTATATATCGGTGGTTCCCCGGGACCTTCTGCCAGTCCAACCCCGAAGGTAGTAAGCGACGTCTACGAGTTTTACCTTATGATCCTTATAAATGCCCTACGAGATACAAATAAACAAAGAATACCACAAACTTTCGGTTAACTGTGAATTCTCACCTCTCGTCAAACCCCTTTCTTGTTCTTTTGATCAGTCGGTGCTCCGGTGTCACCCGTCTAGCGTCGCTAATTGATGGACGGTCAAAAATTTGACTACTCGCCCGAGATCACCTCTGGGTGCTCCGGCGCCCTCCGAGCTGATCCTGCTGACTACGCCAATTTGTTAGGGTCTAATTGGAGCCTGAGCGGGCCAAGTGATATACGAGGTCGACGCGTTACCCAACTTAGACTTATGTGAATAAACTCACACAACCAAATAGTTTGAGAGAAGTAAAAATGCACAGTTTAATGTACAGAGCGCTCTGGGAGAAGAAGAACAGTAGACCCCGCGGTCTCAGCTGCCAGCTTCTTGGTTTTACAATAGTAGCCGAGCTTCTTTTATACAGTTTAAAAACAGGAAAGGTACCAGATTAGCAGTTATTACATTAATTCCTTGGCCAATCTGGTACTTTAGCATCCTTCAACTTTGGCCAATCCGATACCTTAGCATCCCTTAATCACATTCTGTCAAAAACAAGTTAATTATATTATTATACCGTTAGCTAGCTTCTTTCACAAACAATTTAATTATATTACTGTTAGCTAGCTTCTTTCATGTGACATGTTGGTATTTCGCAACCCTATTCTCACAGTGATACCTATGTCCTGCCAGTTGCGTAACCCCGCCCTTAAACACCATTTACCTCCCTTGTTCTTCCTAAACATAATTTTTTGCTCTTACAGTTTTACCCCAACAGTTGACTAGCCGTTCCTGTCTTACGTCTGTACAAGTGATATCACAAGTTGGTGCAAGCAGATCAAGTCAGCTGTCTGTTATGCCAGTGTCTGCAAAATGTCAATAAATGTCAAGCATTTCAGCAGGCACTACGGTGCCATTTAAAATTTTCCTCCAACAGACACGATGGGCCGAATCACCTCCTTCTGTGCTGTTAGATTCTATGATCAGTGTGAAGTCGCTGGTGTGTCAGCAGGTTGGATGACTGAGTGAATCCCTTCCCACATACGGAGCAGGTGAACGGTCTCGTCCCCAGTGTGAACTCGCTGATGTAACAGCAGGCGGGATGACTGAGTGAATCCCTTCCCACACACGGAGCAGGTGAACGGTCTCTCCCTAGTGTGAACTCGCTGATGTACCAGCAGGTGGGATGACCGAGTGAATCCCTTCCCACACACAGAGCAGCTGAACGGCCTCTCCCCAGTGTGCAGGTGTTGGTGTCTCTTGAGGTCCCCGGAGCTTTTAAAACTCTTCCCACAGTCAGAACATTTAAAGGGTCTCTCGTTAGTGTGAACTCGCTGGTGCCCCTTCAGCTCCCCAGAGCTTTTAAAGCTCTTCCCACAGTCAGAACATTTAAAGGGCCTCTCGTCAGTGTGAACTCGCTGATGTGTCAGCAGGTTGGGTAACTGAGTGAATCCCTTCCCACACACAGAGCAGGTGAACGGTCTCTCTCCAGTGTGAACTCGCTGGTGTACCCTCAGCTCCCTGGAGCTTTTAAAGCTCTTCCCACAGTCAGAACATTTAAAGGGTCTCTCGTTAGTGTGAACTCGCTGGTGCCCCTTCAGCTCCCCAGAGCATTTAAAGCTCTTCCCACAGTCAGAACATTTAAAGGGCCTCTCGTCAGTGTGAACTCGCTGATGTGTCTGCAGGTTGGATAAATGAGTGAATCCCTTCCCACACACAGAGCAGGTGAACGGCGTCTCCCCAGTGTGACCTCGCTGATGTACCAGCAGGTTGGATGAATCAGCAAATCCCTTCCCACACACAGAGCAGCTGAACGGCCTCTCGCCAGTGTGTCGGTGTTGGTGTTTCTTGAGCCACTGGGAGCTTTTAAAACTCTTCCCACAGTCAGAACATTTAAAGGGCCTCTCGTCAGTGTGAACTCGCTGGTGTCCCTTCAGCTCCCCGGAGCTTTTAAAGCTCTTCCCACAGTCAGAACATTTAAAGGGCCTCTCGTCAGTGTGAACTCGCTCATGTACCAGCAGGTTGGATGACTGAGTGAATCCCTTCCCACACACAGAGCAGGTGAACGGCCTCTCCCCAGTGTGAAGTCGCTGATGATCCAGCAGGTTGGATGACCAAGCGAATCCCTTCCCACACATGGAGCAGGTGAACGGCCTCTCCCCAGTGTGTAGGAACCAGTGTTTCTTCAGCTCCCGGGGGCTTTTAAAGCTCTTCCCACAGTCAGAACATTGAAATGGTCTCTCATCAGTGTGAACAAGCTGGTGTCCCTTCAGATACTGAGTGCTTTTAAAGCTCTTCCCACAGTCAGGACACTGAAATGGTCTCTCCTCAGTGTGAACTCCCTGGTGTGTTTGTAGGTGCGATGAACAAACAAATCCCTTTCCACACACGGAGCAGGTGAACAGACTGTCCCTGGTGTGACTGCGCCGTTGAACTTTCAATGCAGACGGGGAACTGAAGCCCTTCCCGCCGTCCCCACCTTTACCCGGTTTCTCCCCGGTGTGATGGTGCACGTGTCTCACCAGGTCAGGCGATCGGCTGAATCCGCGTCCACACACTGAACACGTGTGCAGTTCGTCTGCGTTGCGATCCCTGCTCTCTCCTTCCATGTGCAAAGGCCGATGATATTCAGGTCCTGATGAATCCAGCGACTCTGTCAGATCTTGGCGTGGTTTGGTCTGAGCTTCCCGCCTGTAACTGCTCCACTTCTATAACCCTGTAAATTGAGATCAGAAAAGGATCAGACAAACGGTTGTTTAATTTTCCCCTTTCTGAACCTAGGGGCAGTGAAGCTGATTTTCAGGCCCCAGTTGCTGCACAGGTTGGTTGAAAGGATCAGCAGTAATGGCGGCTGTAATACCCACAAGCCCCCAGCTCTGCAGAAAGTGCTCTGTTGACTCTGAGTCCCGCGCATGTGCTCATGGCCCCCGCGCTCTCCCTCCTGCTCTACAATCGCCCGTCCCGATCGTTGCGCAACACGCATGCTCAGCACACAAAACCCCGCGGTTGGAACATCGGGCGTGCATGCGGAGCCGCAACATCTGGTACGCGTGCACGGCTCAGGTGGGGGCGAGTCGGTGTTTCGCCTCAGCCGCCAGGGAGGTGCGCATGCGCAGGACGACCCAACATTCTTCCCGTCAGCAATCACTCCCTCGTTTCTTTAATAAAAACGGAAAATGCTGGAAATACTCAGCAGGTCAGGCAGCATCTGTGGAGTGAGAAACAGAGTTAACGTTTCAGGTCGATGACCATTCGTCAGAACTGCTTGCTCTTTAGTGTCAGCCAGTGGCTCAGTGGGCAGCACTCTCGCCTCTGAGTCAGAAAGTTGTGGGTTCATAGTCCCACTCCAGAGACTTGAGCACAAAAATCCAGGCTGACACTCCAGTGCAGTGCTGAGGGAGTGCTGCACTGTTGGAGGTGCCGTCTTTCAGATGAGATGTTAAATTGAGGCCCTGTTTGCTCTCTCAGGTGGATGTAAAAGATCCCATGGCATTATTTCAGGAAAGAAAGACTTGCATTTATATAGTGCCACCAGATATCCTAAAGTGCTTTACAGCCAATGAAGTACTACAATGAAGTAGTCACTGTTGTAATGTGGGAAAGAGCAGGGGAATTATCCCCAGTGTCCGAGCCAATGTTTATCCCTCAATCAACATAAAAAAATGATAGATTATCTGGTCATTATCACAGTGCTGTTTGTGGGAGCTTGCTGTGCGCTAATTGACTGCCGCATTTCCTACATTACAACAGTGACTACACTGAAAAAGTACTTCATTGGCTGTAAAGTACTTTGGGACGTCCGGTGGTGGTGAAAGGCGCTATATAAATGCAAGTCTTTCTTCCTTCACTGGTCTCACCAGCGAACTCTTCTGGCAGTTGGTTGATTGACAGCCGAGAGTCCGCGCATGCGCACAGGGAGCGGCGGTTTGGGCCGAGTCCGGCACAGCGACCCCTCCCGGTCACCAAGGGCAACAACCGCGCATGCCCAGAGGAGATCAACCCCCCTCCCCCACTCGGAGCTGCGCCTGCGCACTCGGATCCTGCCGGACGGAGTCGGCGCGGGGCCATTCCGGGGAAAGGCCTTGGTGTCGGTTCCAGAGTCGCGATCGATGACGCGAAGTGAGTTTTCTCCGCTCCGATTGGGTGGAGAATGGCGCGGGGTGGATCGGGAGAGAATCGAGAGAAATAGAAAAACCTCAGGGTCCGCGAGGCCCCGGACCGAGCGGCGGCACTTGGACGGTTCACGTGATCTCCTCGGGGCCACGTCACCCGGGCCCGCCGCCTGATTGACGGCAGCTTCCCACCAATAGGGTGCGAGCGGGGCGGGGCTGGAGGAGCGAGCCGGCGGCGGGTCCTCCAACCAATCGGGGAGCCCGAGGGGCGGGGCTTGCGGCACCCAGTGGGCGGGGCTGGAGGAGCGAGCCGGCGTCGGGTCCTCCAACCAATCGGAGGGCCCGAGGGGCGGGACTAGCGGCACCCAGTGGGCGGGACTGGAGGAGCGATCCGGCGGCGGGTCCTCCAACCAATCGGGGAGCCCGAGGGGCGGGACTAGCGCCGGCTGATTGTCTGATCCGCGGGGCAGCGAGTTTCTCCAGTCCCTTGTTCAGGGCCCGGGGCCCGGGGAGGCTGTGGGCCTTTATTCCCCGCATTGGACACAAGGCTCATCGCAAAATACTGCAGATGATGGAAATCCAAAATAAAAACAGAGAATGCTGGAAAAACTCAGGTCAGGCAACATCCGTGGAGAGAAATTTGAGTTGACGTTTTGGGTCGAAACCCTTCTTCAAAACTGGAAAGAAAATAAAAAGATCGAAGGCAGGGCTGCGATGAACAAAAGAAGTAAAAGAGACAATAAAAGGTATTAGAAGCCAGATGAGATGGTAATGGGCCCGTGGAGACAAAAGGCAGCTGAGATTAGGTGTGAAGTGTACTGGCAGGATAAGGACAGCTGCCAGGTGGGAGAGAGAAACAAAAGGAAAGGAGGGTGTGGGGGGGGGCGCGAAAAAAAGGGACCCAAAACAAAAGGGGTGGAAAAAATTAAAAGGAAAAAAGTAATAGGGGCCGAGGTTATGATCTGAAATTATTGAACTCGCTAAGTGCCTAATCGGAAGATGAGGTGCTGTTCCTCAAGTTTACGTTGAGCTTCCGTGGAACAATACAAGAGGCCAAGGACGGTGAGGTCCGAGTGGGAATGGAGCAGTGAATTAAAATGACAGGCGACCGGAAGCTCGGGGTCACCCTTATGGACTGAACGGAGGTGTTCCGCAAAGCGGTCACCCAATCTGCGTTTGGTCTCCCCAATGTACTCAATATCGAGTTCAATAATTTCAGATCATAACCTCGGCCCCTATTACTTTTTCCTTTTAATTTTTTCCGCCCCTTTGTTTTGGGTCCCTTTTTTTCGCGCCCCCCCCTTTCCTTTTGTTTCTCTCTCTCACCTGGCAGCTGTCCTTATCCTGCCAGTACACTTCACACCTAATCTCAGCTGCCTTTTGTCTCCACGGGCCCATTACCATCTCATCTGGCTTCGCATACTTTTTATTGTCTCTTTTTCTTCTTTTGTTCGATCGCAGCTTTGCCTTCGATCTTTTTATTTCTTTCCAGTTTTGAAGAAGGGTTTCAACCCGTTACGTCAACTCAAATTTCTCTCCACGGATGTTGCCTGACCTGCTGAGTTTTTCCAGCATTCTGTTGTTATTTTGGACACGAGGCTCTTTTTCTCAGGCATAGGGTGACGTCGCACTGAAACTTTCCGCCCTCCTTTACAAAGATAGCTGCCGTTAACCTAGGCCTGTAAGGGGAAGAAATCCCCGCAACTGCAAACACGGGATCTTCAGGTTATTATTCGGGGCATACCTCCTGCACGAGTTGTTTATGAAGCCTCCCCACCCATCTACCGGTCCATTACTCCCTCCGTCGTGATTTTTACCCGCTGCACCATCGCCCTCCCGGCTTCAGCTCCTCTCCATCTCCAGTAACGCACTGCGCATGCTCAATATACCGGCCCCTCCTGCGCCTGCGCACTGGGCTCTTGTAGTCTGGGTGCGGCACGTGGTCCACCGCGGGGAATGCTGGGTAAAAGACCAGATTAGTGAATGGAACATGATTTACTGTGATCAGATTGATGACTGAACCATGTTCATTCTAGTAGTTATGGTTTGTTTCTGCTGATCTTAATAACTCCTGTATCTGCGCTGGAGATTAATATTCTGTTTAAATAGTGAATAAATAATGCTCGAGGAACAGCACCTCATCTTTCAATTAGGCACTTTACAGCCTTCTGGACTCAACATTGAGTTCAACAATTTCAGACTTTAACCCTTACTCCCATTTTTCGTGCTGTATGATTTTGCCATCCCCATTTGCAACATTTTCCAAGACTCGGTTTCACAGCCACATCTCTTTCCTCAGCAACTGTCTCCGGTTCCAACTTATTCCACGTGGATTGCAACTGAACTTCCACCCTTCGTGTTTCAGATCCACCCAGGATAACTTTCCTGCCTCTTACCTTAGTAATATCTGTTACATCTCCAGCTTTTTCCAGTTCTGATGAAGGGTCCCAGACCTGAAACGTTAACTCTGTTTCTCTCTCCATGGATGCTGCCTGGCCTGCTGAGTATTTCCAGCATTTTCTGTTGTTATTTCAGTGAATAAATAAGCTTTGTTTCAAACACACAGTGTGTCAAATATTTGATTTCTCCATGATAAGAGAAGACAAATTGATGTTCTGTTCCAGACTGTTTAATTTTCGGGCCTTTTCTTACTCTAGATTATTTCCATTCTCATCTCGTTCGCCTTCCACCACATCAAACCCCAAGCTTGCTCCGTTTGAGTACACAACTTGTGGGTGTCATAGATTGAACTGTAGTGTCTCACTTACACTCAACTGCCATCAACTGGTCCAGGCAGCAGGCGGTCGAGGGGGTCGTTCGATTTGGACAGGTTGGGTGATTGGGCAGAAACATGGCAAATGCACTATAATGTGGATAAATGTGAGGTTATCCACTCTGGTGGCAAAAACAGGAAGGCAGATTATTATTTGAATGGCAATAGATTGAGAGAAGGGGAAGTGCAAAGAGACCTGGGTGTTATTGTGCACCAGTCACTGAAGGTAAGCGTGCAGGTGCAGCAGGCGGTTAAGAAGGCAAATGGTATGTTGGCCTTCGTAGCAAGAGGGTTCGAGTACAGGAACAAGGATGTCTTGCTACAGTTGTACAGGGCCTTGGTGAGACCACACCTTGAGTATTGTGTGCAGTTTTGGTCACCTTTCCTGAGGAAGGACGTTCTTGCCATGGAGGGAGTGCAGCGAAGATTCACAAGGCTGATACCTGGGATGGCAGGAATAACATATGAGGAGAGATTGTGTCGATTGGGCTTATACTCACTGGAGTTTAGAAGATTGTGAGGGGATCTCATCGAAACCTATAAAATTCTGTCAGGTCTGGACAGACTAGATGCAGGAAGGATGTTTCTGATGGCCGGGGAGTCGAGAACCAGGGGTCATAGTCTAAGGATAAGGGGTAAGCCATTTAGAACTGAAATGAGGAGGAATTTCTTCACCCAGAGAGTGGTGAACCTGTGGAATTCTCTGCTGTTAAGCTGGATTAATCCCATACTGCCTTACCAATGATTCGCAAAGCATGATGGACTACTTGACATACAGTGAATGGTTTAAATGTAAAAAGCTGATACAGGACTGTGGGAATGCAATACACATAGATAAGAAAGGACAAAACAGAATGTTTATAGAACAGAGTAGAGACAGTCTCAGGGACGAATTTTGTTGAAAGCTAAAGTGAATTTTAAACAGAACTCTGTAAAAAGAAACAAATGACTTGTGTAGCGTGTGATCGCCTAGTTTTCTGTATTCTCATGATGACTTGCAATTTATGAAAATGTATAAATATTGTAGCCCCGTGAGTCTAGGGGCGCACTCTAGAGGATGCTTCCTTGTGGGCAAACACAAAGGGTTTCTCAGAGTGAAGTCCAGTACCGGTGACCGGAATAAAACTTTACTTATTTTACAGTTTCTGACTTTGTGTATTACTGAGAAAGTGACAATAGACTGACCGGCGTGTTGAGTCTCCTAAAGCAGCGAACCTTGATTCCCCAAGTTTGGGGTTGATCCTCCTCACAGAAGCGAGGGGTTAACAATTCTGGCGACGAGGATGGGATTCCAAAGCACTTCGGTCCAAACCACAGCGGTCTAGGCTGACGAGTCGCTTTCGGACGACTGAGCAACTAAGTGGCCACAGGTAAGATTTTTACCTTTTTGCTCTGTCTGTTACGAAGTGACTTGGCGCATTCGCTGATGATCCTGGCCTAGTGCTGATGGAGTCCTTTAGGTAGGAATTCGGAAGATAACACTTTCTCAAAGTCAGATTACCCTAAGCCGCAAAGTCAGATAAAGCATATGGTAGGTTAAAGGCCTTTGGGTGTGAGTCCCATAAAAAGGTTAAAGTCCTTTGGGTTCGTAGTCCCATAAACAGGTTAAAGGCCTTTGGGTTCGTAGTCCCATAAACAGGTTAAAGGCCTTTGGGTTCGTAGTCCCATAAACAGGTTAAAGGTCTTTGGGTTCGTAGTCCCATAAAAAGGTTAAAGTCCTTTGGGTTCGTAGTCCCATAAACAGGTTAAAGGCCTTTGGGTTCGTAGTCCCATAAAAAGGTTAAAGTCCTTTGGGTTCGTAGTCCCATAAACAGCTTAAAGGCCTTTGGGTTCGTAGTCCCATAAACAGGTTAAAGGCCTTTGGGTTTGTAGTCCCATAAACAGGTTAAAGGCCTTTGGGTTCGTAGTCCCATAAACAGGTTAAAGGCCTTTGGGTTTGTAATCCCATAAACAGGTTAAAGGCCTTTGGGTTTGTAGTCCCATAAACAGGTTAAAGGCCTTTGGGTTCGTAGTCCCATAAAAAGGTTAAAGGCCTTTGGGTTTGTAATCCCATAAACAGGTTAAAGGCCTTTGGGTTTGTAGTCCCATAAAAAGGTTAAAGTCCTTTGGGTTCGTAGTCCCATAAACAGGTTAAAGGCCTTTGGGTTTGTAGTCCCATAAAAAGGTTAAAGTCCTTTGGGTTCGTAGTCCCATAAACAGGTTAAAGGCCTTTGGGTTCGTAGTCCCATAAACAGGTTAAAGGCGCGTTGAACAGGTTGGATCAAGTACGTACAAAATTGGAATAAATCAAGTATGTATAAGGAAAAATTGGAAAATGGGGGCAGGAAATATAATAATTGAACAAATAAGAAAAAGGGGAAAAAGATGGGGGGAGGAAATAGTAAATTGATGGAGATCGGGGGGTTCGAAAACTCCATTGGATATAATAATTGAAAGAAAAAGGGTAAAAAAAGATAAACTTAAAGTTTTACCGACATGGAAGTTATTAACATCTGTGCCGGAACAAATAAAACACAAGATTTGCTGAGTGAAAGGATCCTTAAAAAATATGCTGGAATTTCAGTGTGTGTTAAAGTGTGACTGTTTTCCTGACTATGAATGTTTAAGATGTTATAGTATTTTTGTCTGAAAAGTCTGTCTTTAAAAGATTCTGTTATGTGTGTTTTAGCTCCGCCCACTTCTCTGTGTTAAAAGCATTTTGATTTGATTTTGGAAGTTTTAAGAATGTGCGAATAAGATTATGCCCCAAGAATTGAAAAAGACCTTTGAACTACAATTTAAATTAAGCTGGTGTGTAAAAACTGAGAAGAACAACAAAAAGTTTGTTTTTCAAAAGATTAAGTTTCAGTCTAAGATTTGACCTTGGAGTCGCGGTTGCTCTGGTGAAATCTTCTAAAGCAGTTTGATTTGATTTGTTTAAATGTGAAAAACTAAATTTTCTCCAGTTATACTCCATGTTTTTACAGTATTTTGGAAAGACATCTGAAGAAAGGACAATAAGGAAATATGACGTCATTTACTGTTTTCTGCGAGAGTGCGCTATTTGGTTTTATTTGTCTGTTCACAGTTTTACAAAAGGTGGGCTTCTGCCTTAAAGTTACAGTTGCCGATGTGCTTGGAAGAAAATTAATTGGAATGTTTACAAGATCTGGATTAAATTGGAGTTATGAGGTTAATTAACCTATTAAAACCAAACTTTCATTGTGGCCACGGTGAAATTCTGGTTGGTGTGAATTTGTGTAGACCGCATTGAATAATACTTAGCTTGTGAATTTTGCTCAATCCCATCTTTGTCCATATTACCTCTGTGTTCATGTTTGGTTAAAGTGTAAAAACACAACTGTCTTTTTCGATCGGGAAAGTTTTTTTTAAGTTTACGTGAAGTAACGTAATGACGTGCATTTGATAATGTTTTGCTCCACCTTCTTAGAATCCTGCAAAGGAGTTAACCCAACTTTAGTATGAAGTTTAAAGATATTGGACGTTAAATAATTTAAGTTTCTTAATTTTAAGTTAATATTTCCCCAGTGACAGAAGGAATTTATGATTTGATAACTTAACCTCGGGCTCTAAGCAGAGTCACAATGGAGTCTCTTCTTTCTTTTGTTATATGGAAGTTACCTTGTAAACTAATTGCAGCACTTCTGTCACTAATGTTAAAACACTGTGTAAGCTACCTAGCCTGAGAATTACTTGTTTCTGAAATTGGAAATGGAGGATAAATTGATAGAAATGAAATTGAACATTGACAAAACCTGCCGGTACAATAATACTGCTGTTTGGATTTTGGGATAATTTTGAAATGACGAAATGGACTCAGGCACTATATATATTGGGTTACTTTTGGGAAAATAAAATATCCTCTAAAATAATGATAAATAAAAAAGTGTTAATAACTTGGATCAAGTGAGAACGTTTGATCTATGTTTTCTATCTTAAATATTGTACTGGACAGTAAAGTTTCTCCAGGACTCATGAATGAGATATGAATGGTAATTAAAGGAAAGTGATTGAGAGTGTAAGATGTAGTTAATAATAAAAAACCTGCCAAGTGTGCTGTCCCTTTAAAAGCCTGTGCTTCCCTCTTCGAGGTCACAGGCTGCGCGCTCTCTCTCTCTCTCGCGATCATGACTGCGGCTAGAAGTTGTGATTGAAGTTGCATGGTGCGTGTGTGTGTCAACTAATGTGCAATGTGCAATGAATTACGAAATGAGAATGTACCCGATGGCTGAGAAATCGGCTAAAGGCGCGACGGCAGCTGTGGATAAAGTAGAGCAGGATATGTTAATTACGAAACAAGCTTTTGAACAATTGCCATACGATGAAGCATCAGAGGATGATGAAATTATCACTCAAACGTTGGTGAGATTGGGGGATTATTGGCTTCAGCTCAGTACCGGCACCTCAAATTTCTCTCCACGGATGTTGCCTGACCTGAGTTTTTCCAGCATTCTCTGTTGTTATTTTGGATTTCCAGCATCTGCAGTATTTTGCTATCAGCCTTGTGTACAATGCGGGGAATAAAGGCCCACAGCCTCCTCGGGCCCTGAACAAGGGACTGGAGAAACTCGCTGCCCTGCGGATCAGACAATCAGCCGGCGCTAGTCCCGCCCCTCGGGCTCCCCGATTGGTTGGAGGACCCGCCGCCGGCTCGCTCCTCCAGCCCCACCCACTGGGTGCCGCTAGTCCCGCCCCTCGGGCTCCCTGATTGATTGGAGGACCCACCGCCGGCTCGCTCCTCCAGCCCCGCCCCGCTCGCTCCCTATTGGTCGGAAGCTCCCGTCAATCAGGCCGTGGGCCCGGGTCACGTGCCCCTGATGCGATGACGTCACTGAGGCCCCGGTCACGTGTCTCTGAGGAAGTCTGACCCGCTCCGGGAGGCTGAATCCGCTCCGTTCGCTTCCCGGGACCCTAAATATCCCAGGTTTGTGTTTACCGTCATTTATTTCCCCGTCTCTCTCCGCTCGTCCGTCCAGCTGAGAAAACTCGCTTTCGGCCGGTAATTCCCACTCTTCAACCGTTAACGAGTGTCGCCCCTGAGCATGCGCAATTGCAGCTGGTCCTGGGACTCTGCCCCTGAGCATGCGCACTAGCAGCTGGTCCTGGGACTCTGCCCCTGAGCATGCGCACTCGCAGCTGGTCCTGGGACTCTGCCCCTGAGCATGCGCACTCGCAGCTGGTCCTGGGACTCTGCCCCTGAGCATGCCCACTAGCAGCTGGTCCTGGGACTCTGCCCCTGAGCATGCGCACTAGCAGCTGGTCCTGGGACACTGCCCCTGAGCAGGCCCACTAGCAGCTGGTCCTGGGACTCTGCCCCTGAGCATGCGCACTCGCAGCTGGTCCTGGGACTCCACTGCCCCTGAGCATGCGCACTAGCAGCTGGTCCTGGGACTCTGCTACCCCTGAGCATGCGCGTTCTAAACCCCAACAAGTATGCTGACATTGAGGTGCCCCGGAGAGGAATCTGTCATTTGCTTTTGATCAATAACCCTCATGTTCTTGAGGACCTCCAACAGGCTGGCCCTCATCCATCGCTGCTTCAGTGCAAAGAAAAGCCCCAAACTTCTCCAATCCCTGTTACTAACTGCTCTTTGGAACAGAGGAGACTGAGGGAGACTTGATTGAGGTGTATAAAATTATGAGGGGCCTGGATAGCGTGGGTAGGAAGGACCTATTTTCCTTAGCAGCGAGGTCAATAACCAGGGGCCATAGATTTAAAGTAATTGGTAGAAGGATTACAGGGGAGTTGAGGAGAACTTTTTTCACTCAGAGCGTGGTCGGGTTCTGGAACTTTCTGCCTGAAAGGGTGGTAGAGGCAGAAACCCTCATCTCAGTTAAAAAGTACTTGGATATGCACATGAAGTGCTGTCACCTGCAGGGCTATGGACCAAGAGCTGGAAAGTGAGATTAGGCTGGAAAGCTGTTTTTTGGCCGGCTCAGGCACGATGGGCCGAATGGCCTCCTTCTGTGCCCTAAATTTCTGTGATTCTATGATAACCCCTCCATTGCTCGACAGTCTGGGTCAAAATGGAGTGAAAAAGAAAAACAAAGAACTTAAAGAAAGACTTGCATTTATATAGCGCCTTTCACGTCCATCGCACGTCCCAAAGCGCTTTACAGCCAATGAAGTGGAGTCACTGTTGTAATATAGGAAAAGCGGCAGCCAATTTGCGCCCAGCAACATCCCACAAACAGCAATTCCAAAATTCTATAGATTATGAAACAGTTCCTGCAGATTGGAGGGTGGCAAATGTAACCTCGCTATTAGCCTAACATCAGTAGTAGGGAAAATGCTAGACTCGATTATAAAGGATGTGATAACACAACACTTAGAAAATATCAACGGGATTAGACAGCGTCAACATGGATTGATGAAAGGGAAATCGAGTTTGACAAACTGACTGGAGTTTTTTGAGGATTTAACTGGTAGACTAGATTAGGGAGAACCAGTGGATGTGGTGTATTTGGATTTTCAGAAGGCCTTTGATTAAAGCCCCACATCAGAGGTTAGTGTGCAAAATTAAAGCTCATGGGATTGGGGGTAATATACTGGCATGGATTAAAAATTGGTTAACAGACAGGAAACAGAGAATAGGAATAAATGGGTCTTTTTCTGGGTGGCAGGTGGTGACTAGTGGGGTACCGCAGGGATCAGTGCTTGGGCCCCAGCTATTCACAATATAGATCAATGATTTGGATGAGAGAACCAAATGTAATATTTCCAAGTTTGCTGACGACACGAAACTAGGTGGGATTGTGAGTTGTGAGGAGGATGCAAAGAGGCTTCAAGGCGATTTAGACAAGTTGAGTGAGCGGGCAAATACATGGCAGATGCAGTATAACGTGGATAAATGTGAAGTTATCCACTTCGGTAGAAAAAACAGAAAGGCAGAGTATTATTTAAATGGTGATAGATTGGGAAATGTTGATGTACAAAGGGACCTGGGTGTCCTTGTGCACCAGTCACTGAAAGCACACATGCAGGTGCTCCAAGCAGTTAGGAAGGCAAATGGTATGCTGGCCTTCATTGCAAGAGGATTTGAGTACAGGAGCAAGGATGTCTTACTACAGACAGTTATACAGGGCCTTGGTGAGACCACACCTGGAGTACTGTGTGCAGTTTTGGTCTCCTTACCTAAGAAAGGATATACTTGCCATAGAGGGAGTGCAGCGAAGGTTCACCAGACTGATTCCTGGGATGGCAGGGCTGTCGTATGAGGAGAGATTGGGTCGACTAGGCCTGTATTCACTAGAGTTTAGAAGAATGAGAGGGGATCTCATTGAAACGTATAAAATTCTGACAGGGCTAGTCTGGGTGCAGGGAGGATGTTTTCCCTGGCTGGGGGTTTAGAACGAGGGGTCACAGTCTCAGGATATGGGGTCGGCTATTTAGGACTGAGATGAGGAGAAATTTTTTCACTCAGAGGGTGGTGAACCTGTGGAATTCTCTACCACAGCAGGCTGTGGAGGCCAGGTCACTGAATATATTTAAGAAGGTAGATCGATAGATTTCTAGACACAAAAGGCATCAAGGGGTATGGGGAGAGAGCGGGAATATGGTATTGAGATAGAGGATCAGCCATGATCATATTGAATGGTGGAGCAGGCTCGAAGGGCCGAATGGCCTACTCCTGCTCCTATTTTTCTATGTTTCTATGCAACGTAATAATGACTAGATAATCTGTTTTTTTTTAGTGATGTTGATATTGGCCAGGACACCGGGGATAATTCCCCTAATCTTCGAAATAGTGCCCTGGGATCATTTACGTCCACCCGAGAGAGCAGACGAGGCCTCGGTTTAACGTCTGATCTGAAAGACGGCACCTCCGACAGTGCCGCACTCCCTCAGCACTGCACTGGAGTGTCAGCCTGGATTTTTGGGCTCAAGTCTCTGGAGTGGGACTTGAACCCACAACCTCTGACTCAGAGGCGAGGGTGCATTTACTCGCCGCCCTTCACGACCCCAGGATGCCCATAACACTTCAGGGCCAATTCATTGATTTTGAATTGCTGTCGCTGTTGTAATGTGGGGAAAGGTGCCAGCCAATTTATACTCGGGGACCCTCCGTTATTCCTTCCCCTGGCTTCCCTCAGAATCCTCGGATGGAAACCATCATGTCCCTGGGATTTGTCCCCCCTCCGTTTGAGGAACGTCTTCAGTCCCGTATCTTGTAGCTTTTAAAAGCTCTTTAGAATAATTTGTCCGTGACTACACTGTTGTGGAGTATTTTAAACCAACACTCGACACAAGGTTTTAGATCGATTGTCAAGTTGTCTTTATTGCAATGGTGGGGAAACAGTCTGCTCTGTCTTAGCCAGACCTTTCCAAATTGGTACAGCAAACACTACATTTTTATACATTACAATACACATGTCAAAATTCATTCCTGCCACCCGATTGGACCTTGGCCCGCATGCACCTTCACTGATTGGTTGCCTATGCTGCGTTACATTAAAGCACCACCTTTATTATCGGCCGTTATCCCACAAGCTGTTGTTGCACCCATGACCTTTGTTTATGCCAGATGGGTCTCATCAACATTGTACTTCTGACTCATTGTCCTCCTTTCCTGCCTCTCTCGGCCTCTTTCATTGGTTTACTTCCCTGCCAGAACAGAACTTACATCCTCTTAGGTCTCTTATGGTTTCCACATCCGACTATATTATCAACTTAGAAAAAGCTTACTACTGCAAAAGGCCCATTAGATTATTGTCTTTATTACACCATTCAGTGAAACTGCCAGCGATGTCAGTTTAACTCTTTCCCCACTGCAATCCCCCCTTTTGGTACTTGGCCCTTGCCCAAGTTAAACCACATGTATAAGCATCGCTGTGCCTCCTGCTCCATGCGGTGATCAGGCGCTGGTTCGGGAGGCCCTGCATACCCATCATGTTTAGAGCAATCTTGTGTTTTCCGACTCGCTTTAGCTCTTTGTTTGGTCCGTTTCTTTTTACAAGTGGTGCATGCTGCTATTTCCCATCCTATAGCCATGACTAACTGTACTATCACTAATATATGAGAAATGATGCGGATCCATGGGTGTATGTTGACATTCACTCCCTAATCCCACAGCTTCTCATACCACGGGACGTCCTGTAGCTCTACCTCAATGTCCCTTTTGTCGAAATCTCGACTCTCAGTGGGACTCTGAAACGATCAGCTCCGGTAGATGTTCTTTTTTAATAAATTTTTACTTGTCGCAAGGAGAGCGTCCCGCTCAGTCAAAGGCTAGCAGAGACTCTCCAGAATTACAGATTAACAACACATTTATACAGTAAAGTAAACAGGTTATGGTTTCTTCATGTGTCTTTCAAGTCAGACAAAGGGACAAAGAGTTCTTCAATCCTTAACTAAGTTTCTACATATTTCTAAAGTCTGGCGTAGCGAAAGACTATTGATAATACAATGGGTAGTTATTAATTCTAGACTATTTAATTAAGACCATCAGTATTGAATGGAATGTAGATACTTCATACAGTATGTTTCTTCTGTTATCTGGTGGTCAAGCCTCTGGCCAGGTGGCTTGCGTAAGGTTCCCTTTACTCATGTAAATGGTCTTTGTTTGCAACGCAGATAAGCAACAGTTTACAGTGTTTAGTCAAGGTTAATATGTTTAAGGAAGGAATAGAGGACATTTCTGCAGAGGCTTCTGGGAGGACCGGGACTCCATTTTGTTTGTCAAAAAGGGGCACATGTAACTATATTCAGCTTTAAAAGGTACATTGCCACACTTTCTAACTCCCCAAGATCCCTTTGCAGCACTATGTACTGTTTCACCATCTTACTTAAATCCTCCTTCATTTCTTGCAGATCCTCTTGCAGGCGGGGTATTGGGGCCCTGACTGGATCTTCATAATTAACCAACTCATCCTTTAGACTATCTGGCACATTTAGTTTTATCTCCTCCCTTGAATGTACATACACCAATCTGGTGTGTCCAATTGTCACAGGGACCTTTGGCGTAAAGCAAAAGTTAGGCATTGTGATTGCACATACAAGGTTACTATATTGGTACTCGGTCTCTGGTGGCTATACAATACTCCCCTTTGCCTCCATATCTCGAGCGGGTGTGATGGTGATCAACATGTGATAATTCCAACACACACCCCTCTGTCTTATTATAGCCGCACTCATCCTTACGGCCTTCTCCTACCGGATGTGGGCATATCGTAAGCGTGCCTTTCCCGTGGCATCCGTTTCGGGAGACTCCTCTCATAGTACCATTCTTCCTGATGGCATAGGTATCAATTGGATAGTATTGGAGACATGTCTCACCCCTCACTATGCCTATGTTTGTTACCTGGTACTGTGGGTATGGAGTCGTGTCTAGTCCCACCACTGGGATCAGGAGTACCATGCCTATCATTGCTGTCACTTCTGCTTTACATTTTTGTATCACTGGATATACTCTGGTTATCCCTTTGAGGGTACAAGCACTCTGGGGGCCTGGATTATGGCTCAGGCCATAGAGCTGTGTGCTGTTAATCCAGTCTGGTACCTCGCCTCGCTGTATCTGTGACAGATTATGTTTTAACTGTCCGGTGATCCATTGGCCATAGGCATGACACAAGCTTCTCCCTACCCCATCTTTTGCCTGTTCCTCATGTCTATGGTTTAGTTTGTTGATAATGCTAGCATGGTCCTCTATAACCTTGATTCCCTCGAGTAATTTCCTTATCGTATGTTCTCCCAACTCTGATCCTTGTCGAACCAAACCAGTTTCCTTCTCTAAAATCTGTTGTATTACCCTTTGTAGTCGTTCCACATGGCTCTGGACTCCTTGTATATCTAGGGCATTAATGAATGATGTCCCCGTGTTTATT
Organism: Somniosus microcephalus; assembly: GCF_052327205.1. Taxonomy (NCBI): domain Eukaryota; kingdom Metazoa; phylum Chordata; class Chondrichthyes; order Squaliformes; family Somniosidae; genus Somniosus; species Somniosus microcephalus. Next base: position 27,466,817 of record NW_028225182.1, on the reverse strand, counting down.
CCCGTGAGTATATCGGTTCCTAAGCTCCTCTTAATCCTTTGGTGGAATGCAGCATGTCCCCTGAAACTAGTGGCCCCTGTCGGATCATCAGCTTGGTTAATTACATTCTCCATCATATATGCTTACAATTCTCTAGTTTTAGTAAACCTTTCACAATATCCTGGCCATTGTAACATGGTTAAGTTCATTAGTACCGGTACAATTTTGTGTCTCCCGTTACCATACAATTGTTCTCCCTCAGTAAATAATACTAGTCCATTCATGGGTCCAGGTTTCATACCTGGACATTGTAGCATCCTCGGTTCGCTTGTCTCTTCTTTCTGTGTATTGGGAGCCGTGGATGAGACTCCGAATGTGATTGTTCCATTAAAACATGGTGCTTCTTCATCATGTACTTGTCGTGTAATGTGGGATGTCCCTTTGCTTATTTCATGTCCCAGCAGTAATCCCACCTTCATGGTGAAGTTTCCCTGTAAATTAAGCAGAAGCCTAGCCGTCACCAGAGGTTAGTTTATCTCTGGTGTTTATTCCATTGTTCCTGTGGGATTTAAGATCAGATGGGTTATTGCTTTATTGTTTTAATTGGGTCCAATGTTTCCATTTACCCTTTCCCCTCATATCTATACATGCGCATGTATCGCTGGTCATGATAACCTCAAATGGTCCGGTCCATCTAGGTGAGAATCCCGATCTCTCTGACAATATTTTAACAAATACCTGCTCGCCCACCTTGGGTCGGGGCTCCGAGGCCCCCTGCTTTTGTGTATTTTTATCTCTGATGTCTTGTTGTTCTTGAACTTATTGTTTGAGCTCCTTCAATTGATTATCCAATATTTGTACGTATTTCCTAATTTTATCTTTTAAGGGCCCTAGTCCCTCGCTACCAGATGCTACTCCTTCCGGCAGACACATTGCTCGTCCAGTCATGAGTTCAGATGGTGTCAGTCCGGTCACCCCGTGATCCTTTTTCCATATTCCATCTCTACCTCTGGCTGCGCCTCTCTTTGTCCACTGCTCCTGCTCCTCCATTTCAGTCTCCTCTTGGATTCTTTTAATGTTCACTTCCTCTGCTGGTATTCTACCTGCTGCTCTTGCTGCCTGATCAGCTAGCATATTTCCTTTTTGTTGCTCGCTCACTATCTTGCGGTGTGCCTTTATTCTAATCACTGCTACCTCTTCTGCTCCTTTTACCACTTCTACTAGGTCTCTCACTACCTCCTCATGCTGTATTGGTCCTCCTCCGGAGGTTACATATCCTCTCCTATTCCACGCTATCATATAAACATGCACTACCCCAAACGCATACCCACTATCGGTGTATATATTGACTCATTTTCCCTTTGCCAATTTCAATGCTTCTGTGAGAGCCACTGGTTCTGCTACTTGAGCTGAGGTTCCCCCTTCAAGCCCTCCCTTTGCGACTGTTTCTCCATTCTCGGATACTACTGCCCAACCGTGTGTGGCTCCCCATTTATATCTCGGCGCGATCCGTCTACATAAAAGGTGTTTTGGGGATTTTCAAGGGGCGATTCTGATACGGTTCCTCTGACCTCTTCTTCGATTACTAACTGACACTCGTGTGCCTCACCCTCTGTTAGCATTCCCTCTGCGGGGTTGACTCTGTGTTCCCTTATGATCTGGACTAATCTGTCTTTGGGTATCAATACTGCTTCCCAAGCCGCCCTCCTTCTGTCTGATACAGCCTTCATTTTGCCTGTGTTTAGCAGGTCCACACTGTGTTGTGTGTGTAATATCAGCTGTCCTGACATAGTGACGGGCTCGCATATCCGCACCACCCATGCGGCACAGTCGAGGGCCGCCACACATCTCGCCATTCCTTTAGCCACGGGGGTTTGTTGGGTGGAGTAATAGGCAATTGGCCTCATATCTCCCCCATACTCTTGGGTGACTACAGCATTATAGAAGTTCCCGTCTATACTATAATATATATGGAATGGTTTGACTATATTTGGCAATCCTAGTGCAGGTGCGGATGTCAGGGCTGCTTTTAATTTTGCATAAGCCTTGTCATGCTCTGATTCCCATTCTATCTTATCAGTGGCGGGTCTCCCCCTTTAACTAACCGTTAAATCGGCTCTGCTTTCCCTGCATAGTCTGATATAAAATTCCTGCAGTAGTTAAACAGTCCCAACACTTTCCTTACTCCCCGGACGGTCACTCGCCTTGGCATGCCTTTTATGGCTGCTTTTTGTTCCTGCGGGAGTGCCTTATACCCCTGGCTAATTTCGTGCCCTAGATACTTTACTTTGGACAGTCCAACCTTTGCTTTTTTTTGGGGGGTTCAGTTTAAAGCCAGCTTTCTTAAGTGTCTGGAGGGTGGCTAGTAATGCTCCCATGTATCCTTTGGCATCCTCTGATGCAATCATTATGTCATCGACATATTGGAATGGGCTCTCTGGTACTTTGATAGGTCTAACCGGTCTAAGGCTTGACTCAGTACACGGTGGAATATATTTGGACTGTTGTGGAACCCCTGCGGGACCCTGGTCCATGTATACTGTCTATCCCCACACAGGTTCGAATCCCGTTTGTGACGCCAATTGTTGTGGAGTATTTTAAACCAACACTTGACACAAGGTTTTAGATCGATAGTCAAGTTGTCTTTATTGCCCCGGTGGGGAGACAGTCTGCTCTGTCTTAGCCAGACCTTTCCAAATTGCCACAGCAAACACTACATTTTTATACATTACAATACACATGGCCATCTCATGCACAATTCATTCCTGCCACCCGATTGGACCGTGGCCCGCATGCATCTTCACTGATTGCCTATGCCGCGTTACATTAAAGTACCACCTTCTTATCGGAAAAGTATATGTCAAGCTGTTGTTGCACCTCTGACCTCTGTTGGTTCCATGTCTGGCTATGTTATCTCCACTGCCAATTCAGCAACTTAGAAAAAGCTTATTACTGCAAAGTATGGTCTTTATTACACCATTCAGTGAAACTGCCAGCGATGTCTGTTTAACTCTTTCCCCACTGCAACACTCCTCCTCCTTGATTGCAATGTCTACATCATCCCTCTCTTTTGTGAAAACAGATGCAAAGTCTTCATTAAGAACCATATTCATGTGTTCCGCTTCCACACACAGGTTACCTTTATAGTCCCTAATAGGCTCCACTTGTTTCCCTTGCCAATATTTTTTCATGCCCTCTCTTTGCTTTTCTTCTTTCAAATAGTGCCATAGGATCTTTGATGTCCACCTGAGAGAGCAGACGGGGCCTCGGTTTAATGTCTACTCCAAAAATCGGCACCTCCAACAGTGCAGCACCCCCACAGCACTGCACTGGAGTGTCAGCCTAGATTTTTGTGCTCAAGTCTCTGGAGTGGGACTTGAACCCACAACTTTCTGACTCCGAGGCAAGAGTGCTACCAACTGAGCCACTGGCTGACACTAAAGAACAAGCAGTTCTGACGGGTCAGAGCGATCATAATATGATAGAATTCTTCATTAAGATGGAGAATCAAGTAGTTGACTCAGAGACTAGGGTCCTGAATTTAAATAAAGGAAACTACGATGGTATGAGGCGCGAGTTGGGTAGGATTGATTGGGGAATGTCACTCAAAGGGTTGACGGTGGATAGGCAATGGCAAACATTCAAAGATTGCATGGATGAACTATAGAATTTGTTCATCCCTGTTTGGCATAAAAATAAAACAAAGAAGGTGACTCAACTGTGGCTAACAAGGGAAATTAGGGATAGCCCTGACAACATTCCGGCAATAGTACTGAAGACTTGTGCTCCAGAACTAGCTGCACCCCTAGCCAAGCTGTTCCAGTACAGCTACAACACTGGCATCTACCCGGCAATGTGGAAAATTGCCCAAGTATGTCCTGTCTACAAAAAGCAGGACAAATCCGACCCGGCCAATTACCGTCCCATCAGTCTACTCTCAATCACCAGCAAAGTGATGGAAGGTGTCGTCGATAGTGCTATCAAGCAGCACTTACTCAGCAATAACCTGCTAACTGACGCCCAGTTTGGGTTCCGCCAGGGCCACTCAGCTCCTGACCTCATTACAGCCTTGATCCAAACATGGACAAAAGAGCTGAACTCAAGAGGTGAGGTGAGAGTGACTGCCCTTGACATCAAGGTAGCATTTGATCGAGTGTGGCATCAAGGAGCCCTAGCAAAACTGAAGTCAATGGGAATCAAGGGGAAAACTCTCCATTGGTTGGAATCATACCTAGCACAAAGGAAATTGGCTGTGGTTGTTGGAGGTCATTCATCTCAATCACATGACATCACTGCAGGAGTTCCTCAGGGCAGTGTCCTCGGCCCAACCATCTTCAGCTGTTTCATCAATGACCTTCCCTCCATCATAAGGTCAGAAGTGGGGATGTTCGCTGATGATTGCACACTGTTCAGCACCATTCGAGACTCGTCAGATTCTGACGCAGTCCGTGTCCATATGCAGCAAGACCTGGACAACATTCAGACTTGGGCTGACAAGTGGCAAATAACATTCGCACCACACAACTGCCAGGCAATTACCATCTCCAACAAGCGAGACTCTAACCATTTCCCCTTGACATTCAATGGCATTACCATCGCTGAATCCCCCACTATCAACATCCTGGGGATTACCATTGATCAGAAACTGAACTGGACCAGCCATATAAATACTGTGGCTACAAGAGCAGGCCAGAGGCTGGGAATTCTGCGGCGAGTGTCTCACCTCCTGACTCCCCAAAGCCTTTCCACCATCTACAAGGCACAAGTCAGGAGTGTGATGGAATACTCTGCACTTGCCTGGATGAGTGCAGCTCCAACAAAACTCAAGAAGCTCGACACCATTCAGGATAAAGCAGCCCACTTGATTGGCACTCCATCCACCACCTTCAACATTCACTCCCTCCACCACTGGTGCACTGTGGCTGCAGTGTGTACCATCTACAAGATGCACTGCAGCAACTCGCCAAAGCTCCTTCAACAGCACCTTCCAAACCCGCGACCTCTACCACTTAGAAGGACAAGGGCAGCAGACGCATGGAAACATCACCACCTGCAAGTTCCCCTCCAAGCCACACACCATCCTGACTTGGACCTGTATCGCCGTTCCTTCACCACTGTCGCTGGGCCAAAATCCTGGAACTCCCTTCCTAACCGCATTGTAGGTGTACCTACACCGTATGGACTGCAGCGGTTCAAGAAGGCGGCTCACCACCATCTTCTCAAGGGCAATTAGATATGGGCACTAAATGCAGGCCTAGCCAGCGACGCCCACATCCCATCAATGAATTTTTAAAAAGCATAAGATCCAAGGGGAGGACATATAAATTGGCCAGAAAAAGCAGTAAACCTGAGGATTGGGAGCAGTTTAGGATTCAGCAAAGGAGGACAAAGGGATTAATTAAGAGGGGGAAAATAGAGTATGAGAGTAAACTTTCAGGGAACATAAAACCTGACTGTAAAAGCTTTTATAGATATGTGAAGAGAAAAGATTGGTGAAGTCAAGCATATGTCCCTTGCAGTCAGAATCAGGGGAATTTATAATGGGGAACAAAGAAATGGCTGACCAATTAAATACATATTTTGGTTCTGTCTTCACAAAGGAGGACACAAATAACTTCCCAGAGAGGTCGGGGAACATAGGGTCTAATGAGAGGGAGGAACTGAATGAAATCAGTATTTGTAGCGAAATGTTGTTAGGAAAATTGACGGGATTGAAGGCCGATAAATCCCCAGGGCCTGATAATCTACATACAGGGTACTTAAGGAAGTGGCCCTAGAAATAGTAGATGCATTGCTGGTCATCTTCCAAAATTCAATAGACTCTGGAACAGTACCCATGGATTGGAGGGTAGCTAATGTTACCCCACTATTCAAAAAAGGTGGTAGAGAGAAAACGGGGAATTACAGACCGGTAAGCCTGACATCGGTAGTGGGGAAAATGCTAGAGTCCATTACAAAAGATGTAATAGCAAAGCACTTGGAAAACAGTGACAGGATCGGACAAAGTCAACATGGATTTACAAAAGGTAAAACGTGCTTGACTAATCTACTGGAATTTTTTGAGGATGTAACTGGTAAAAGAGATAAGGGAAAACCAGTGGATGTGGTGTATTTGGATTTTCAGAAGGCTTTCGATAAGGTCCCGCATAAGAGATTAGCGTGTAAAGTTAAGGCACATGGGATTGGGTGCAAGGTATTGTCTTGGATAGAGAACTGGTTGGCAGACAGAAAGCAAAGAGTTGGAATAAACGGGTCTTTTTCCGAGTGGCAGGCAGTGACTCGTGGGGTACCGCAGGGATCGGTCCTAGGACCCCAGCTATTCACAATATATATTAATGATCTAGATGAGGGAACTAAATGTAATATCTGCAGGGTTGCAGACGACACAAAGCTGGGTGGGCGTGTGTGCTGTGAGGAGGATGCCGAGAAACTCCAGTATGATTTGGACAGAAGCATGGTAGATGCAATATAATGTGGATAAATGCGAGGTTATCCACTTTGGTGTCAAAAACAGGAAGGCAGATTATTATCTGAATGGCAATAGATTGGGAGAAGGGGAAGTGCAACGAGACCTGGGTGTCCTTGTGCACCAGTTGCTGAAGGTAAGCATGCAGGTGGTTAAGGCAAATGGTATGTTGGCCTTCGTAGCGAGAGTGTTCGAGTATAGGAACAAGGATATCTTGCTGCAGTTGTACAGGGCCTTGGTGAGACCACATCTTGAGCATTGTGTGCAGTTTTGGTCGCCTTATCTGAGGAAGGATGTTCTTGCCATGGAGGGAGTGCAGCGAAGATTCACCAACCTGATACTTGGGATGGCTGGTATGACGTATGAGGAGAGATTGGGTCGATTGGACTTATACTTCCTGCAGTTTAGAAGATTGAGAGGGGATCTCATTGAAACTTATAAAATTCTAACAGGACTAGACAGACTAGATGCAGGAAGGATGTTCCCGATGGTGGGGGAGTCCAGAATCAGGGGTCACAGTCTGAGGATAAGGGGTAAGCCATTTAGGACAGAGATGAGGAGGAATTTCTTCTCCCAGAGAGTGGTGAACCTGTGGAATTCTCTACCTCAGAAGGCAGTAGAGGCCAATTCATTAAATATATTCAAGAAGAAGTTAGATACATTTCTTAAGGCTAAAGGGATCAAGGGATATGGAGAGAAAGCAGGAACAGGGTACTGAATTTGGATGATCAGCCATGATCACATTGAATGGTGGAGAAGGCTCAAGGGGCCGAATGGCCTACTCCTGCTCCTACCACCTCACACTGACCTATAGTGAAATTCATTAACACTCCACCTCACACTGACCTATAGTGAAATTCATTAACACTCCACCTCACACTGATCTATAGTGAAATTCATTAACACACCACCTCACACTGACCTATAGTGAAATTCATTAACACACCACCTCACACTGATCTATAGTGAAATTCATTTGCCAATTACACGCCCATTCTGAAATTTATTCATGTCTTCTTGTATTTTGTGTTCCTCAGTATTAACTCTACCTCCCAATTTGGTTTCATCGACAAACTTTAAAATTGTTCTTATGATTCCCGAGTCCAAATCATTTATGAACAACAGTGATTCCAGCACCGATCCCTGTGGAACACCACTTCCCACCTTTTGCCAGTCTGAGTAGCTGCTCCCAACCCCTACTCTCTGTTTTCTGTTTTGTGACCAGCTTGCTATCCATAACAGTATGTAAGATCGACAAGATGACCAAGGTCAGGCCGTGTGGAGGGAAGGGCCAGGCAGCAGAATGGATGGAAAGCTGGCTACAAAACAGAAATCAGAGGGTTGGAGTTAAGGGAAGATTGTTGCGATCTTTTCATCCATTCTGCTGCCTGGCCCTTCACTCCACACGGCCTGACCGTGGTCATCTTGTAGACCGTACATACTGCAGACACAGTGCACCACTGGTGGAGGGGGTGGATATTAAGTCCTGTGGCAGGGGCGCTGATGAAGTGGATTTCTCTGTGAGCTTTGATGCATCGCTAGTGGCGTTTTTCACCTCTTTCCTCTTTTATTGCCAGTTTATTAAAGCCTCTCAGGTAGGTTACACAAAAAAATGAGGTCTGTTAAGTTTCTGTCAGAATAACAGGCCTGAACTTGAGTTAGAAAACATTTAGTAATTAAACTAGACTGGGCGGGGCCTGAGGTGTGAGTTAGTAATGGAAAAGTGGCGGCCAGCGTACTTCACACCAGGGCTGAGGACCCGGGGACTCGGGTTTCTGAATAATTTAATGATTAATTTTGTTTATTGCCCAATCTCAATCAGACTGGCGGGTCATCTTGCTGTCTGGCAGAGGCGAGGTTCCCCAGTGGAGGGCTCTCTATGCGGGGGTCCTTTCCTGCACCATTGCAAGTCCAGATGTGATGTGATGTTTGTGGCCTAGAGGAATCCACGGGCTGTGTATATATTCAGTGTGAGAGGTTACAGCCCCTGTATAGTTACCTGAAGGGGCTGCTCCTCAACTCTTGGTAACACTTTAGCCCCACGCTCCTAATCTTTGGCCGCCCGGTGCGGAGGGGGGGGGGTGGGTAAGTCGGAGGATCTTCTCCTGGACTTGTTCTTGGGCCTGGCGAAAACAGCAATTTGTAGGCCCAGGATGGGCGGGGCCCATGGGGGGATCGCTCTGGCTGCCTGCCTCTCTACCGTGGTCGTGGCCCTGGAGAGTGAGCAGGCAGTGTCTTGACCGGTATGCTTGATGCCTTCCGTGACCGGTGGGCACCTCAGGTTAAAGAGGATTTGATTAAGAAGTTTGCAGATGATACTAAAATCGGCTGTGTGGTTGATACTGAAGAAGGAAGCTGTAGACTGCAGGAAGATATCAATAAATTGGTCAGGTGGGCAGAACAGTGGCAAATGGAATTCAATCCAGAGTAGTGTGAGGAAATGCATTTGGGGAGGGCTAACAAGGAAATGGAATACACATTAAATGGTAGGACACTGAGTAGTGTAGAGGAACAAAGGGACCTTGGAGTTCATGTCCACAGATCCCTGAAGGTAGCAGGCCAGGTAGATAAGGTGGTTAAGAAGGCATACGGACTGCTTGCCTTTATTAGCCGTGGTATAGAATACAAGAGCAGGGGGGTTATGCTTCAACTGTATAAAACACTAGTTAGGCCTCAGCTAGAGTACTGCGAGCAGTTCTGGTCACCACATTACAGGAAAGATGTGATTGCACTAGAGAGGGTTCAGAGGTGATTTACAAGGATGTTGCTGGGAGTAGAGAATCTTCGCTATGAGGAAAGACGGGATAGGCTGGGTCTGTTTTCCTTGGAACAGAGGAGGCTGAGGGGAGACCTTATTGAGGTGTATAAAATTATGAGGGGACTAGATAAAGTGAATAGAAAGGACCTATTTCCCTCAGCAGAGGGGTCAAAATCCAGGGGGCACAGATTTAAAGTAATTGGGGGAAGGTTTAGAGGGGAAATGTCTTCACCCAGTGGATTGTGGGGGTCTGGAACTCACTGCCTGAAAGGGTGGTAGAGGCAGGAACCCTAACCACATTAAAAAAGTACTTGGATGTGCACTTGGGATGCTTTACCCTGCAGGGCTACGGACCAAGAGCTGGGAAGTGAGATTAGGCTGGATAGCTCTTTGTTGGACGGCGCGGACACGATGGGCTGAAATGGCCTCCTTCCGTGCTGTAACTTTCTATGATTCTAAGAGGCGATAATCGATCCTCACAATCACATTATGATTGAATTATTATTTGTGAGTGTTGCTGTATTGTACACAGTTATTCATAGAATAGATTCATAGAGACTTACAGCACAGAAGGAGGCCATTCGGCCCATCGTGCCTGTGCCAGCTCTTTGAAAGAGTCGTCGTGTTTAGTCCCACATCCTCACTTTTTGTCCGTAACCCTGTCAGTTGCTCCAGTTCCCGTCCAACTCTGCTTTACAATTATTAACGGAATCAGCTTCCACCATCTTTTCAGGTCGAGTGTTCCAGATCCCCACAACTCTGAGTACAAACATTTCTCCTCATCTCTCCTCTACATCTTTTGCCAATATTTTTGAATCTTCTCTAGTTATTGACCCACTCACCAGAGGGAATGTTTCTTTCCCTATTTATTCTGTCAAAATCTCTCACCATCTTGAAAACCTCTATTAAATCACCTCTGAACCTTCTCTGTTCCAAGGAGGACAGTCCGAACTTTTCCAACCTCTCCTCATAACTGAAGTCCCTCATCCTGGTAAACCTCCTCTGGGCCCTTTCTAAGGCCTGTAGGATTCGCAAAATTGAATATTGTATCATAAGGGTCTAATGGCAGAAGAGGCCTTGTTTTTAAAGACTGTTTTAAAAGAAGCCCAGGAAAAAGGGGCATCCAAAATGGCCACCAGACCCCGTGACCGACTTATTGGGACACTTTTTAAAATGGTTCCTGCAGCCCCCAGACAGCCTTTGTGGATTCAGCCCACAGTAAGTTCTGGAAGCCATTTCTGAGACAACAAAACCAGACACAAACACATACATATAGATTGGATTCAGATCCAGTCAGATCGGCCTGTAGATAAAGGCCATCGAAACATTTACCCAGACAAAGGGAAACAGTTACACATTCATGAGGAGAGCATCAAAGACACGTTAAAGACATCAAGAAGACATTAAAAACAATACAGGTCATTCCAGACCAGAGATGGCCCTTTACCGGCCATCCCGAAAGTACTTTAAAATATAATAACTCCCCGTTGTGATACAAGCCCGCCAAAAGTTAAACAAAGAGTAACTATAATCTGGGCAGGAGATAAGGCTTCTCTTGAGAAGTATATTTGGAGTCCCTGGGTAACCATCAGTAGCGATTTAGAGAGAAATCTCAGGAGGAATCTCAGTAGTGATCTAAAGTAGCCATCTGAAGGAGCGATCAGGATGAAACTTCAATCCAGAGACCAAGAAGGGGGTTCGAGTCTGCGTCCCACCCCGGGGTAACCATCGGGAGACCATCGACAAACCCCGGGCCGTTGACGAGACAAAAGGGCAGCAGCCCTACAGAAGAAATCTAGCTGAAAATGGTAACTAGCTAGACTGCATGAAGAGACCTATTTGAAAATGGTCAAACAGTTGGCCTTCCCCCACATCGATGTCCAGGCCTGCTGAGGTCCAGCCTGTCCGTGACCTTCACCTCGAGGGAGAGAAGGTGTGTCGCAGCTCACAGCCCGCAGCGCTGACCACGAGGAAACAGGACGCCTGAAAGGATCAAAACGCAGACCTGTTTCAAAACCTTGCAATTTCTAGCTGGATTGGTGAGCATGTTTCTGGCCCTTCATAATCGGATCTAGATAGGTTTAAGGGGGTGGACATTTTTGGGTATAATTAACATGAGTTGTTGTCCCTCGATGTTCCGTGTGTTTTCCCCATTTCATGATCTTCATAAAGTATAATATGCCTGTATCTATTTTAGTTAGTACTGTATTTTGATTTGTTTTTCCCTCCCATGTACCCTCTTATTTGCTTGCATTTGATTTGTTTTTCCTTATGCAATAAAATTTCATTTTGTTTCATTAAACTTGGTCTATAAGAGTATTCTCTGCATTGTAGTTCCTGCACCTAAGTCCAGTGTCTAGAACCTAAGGGGTGAGTGGGTCGAACCACTCAAGGTTTTACTGTGCAAGAGGGAGAGAGAGGCCTCGAGAGAGAGAGAGAGAGAAACCTCTGCGACCGCGGAGAGAAAACCCCTTACAGGCCTTTACACCTTCCCTCAAATGTGGGGCCCAGACTTGTCCACAACACTCCAGCTGAGGCCTAACCTGTGATTTATGAAGTTCCAGCATCATCTCTTTGCTTTTATATTCTATTCCTCTGTTTCTAAACCCAAGTAACCGGTTATTGGTTGTTTATTATCTGGGGGGGGGGGCACTTGCCTTCAGGGGTTTTGCTCCCGTCTGGTGTCACTGGGGCAACTCAGAGTCACCCCTACAGGTGGTGAAAAATGGCCCAATCTCAAACGGATGACAAAGACGAGGAGAAATGTTTTCACTCAGAGAGTTGTTGGGATCTGGAACGCTCAGGGAGCGGGTTAATGAACCCCGGGATCCCTGATAGCCAGCCAGGATCTTGTGCTGCTGCTGTGCCAGAAGAGAGGAGAGGGGAGGAGAGGACAGGTGAGGTCTTTCTCTCTGTGTCCAGGAGGAGAGACCACATCTGTTGCTGCTGCAGCTACTATTGGGGTGCCAGAGGAGAGGAGAGACCAGGAGACCAGACCAGAGCTAACAACAAAGGGAAGCCATTCCATCACTGTTTCTCCAACTGGTCTCCATTACAGGAGAGGGAGAGAGGTGAGAAAAACAAACATCCTACATCTGTTCAGAAGGAGGGAGAGCCGTTGGAAAACTTCTACAGGTGGGTGTTTCATGGTGCACTCTCATAAAGACTTTGTATTTAAGTCGGCGGGGGGGGAAAGAAGAAGGAGAAGAAAACATCCAGGGGTGTGTGTGAGCGTGTGTGGCTCTTGTAAAAACTAGGCCACACACACCACGAGCAAACACCCCTCCCTATTGCTTGACCTGGGACAGCTGGAGCTGCCCAGGCAAAGTCATCATTTAATTATCACATCGTTAAGACCTGGTGGTGGACTGAGCCTGGGCATCTCCAGCTTTATTTTCCCAGGTGAAGACATCTTCTCCCCCCACAAGAAGACCATCAATAGAGACTTATTTTTCAGAGAGTGCACCCCTGCGAGCACCCACCCACCATCTTGAGTGGAGACCCAGCCCCTGCGGCCTCCCTCCTTCCCACCCCCCCTTTCTCTCTCTCTTTGTCTCTCTCTTTGCCTCTCTCTAAAGAGGCACCTCATATCCATTAATTGCCCATTGAGCAGAGGGGAGAAGGCCCCTCTCCCAAGTTAATCAACAAGGGGAGAGGTGTGCCTTCACTTTTAAAGCTCCCTCTGCTCAGGGAAAACAACCATTGAGGCCATTAACATCACCAGACCTGTGACTTGGGTGGGTGTAGCCCTTTATAATAAGCGCCCCACGAGGGCGACCACATCATCGCCGGAGACGGGGCCAGCAAGGTCATACACAAGTGTGGCAGCCATGGCCAAGGCTGCTCCCGCTGCTTCTGCTGCCCCGTCACCTTTCCGGCTTCTCACTAAAAAACACGGGGTGAAGAGCTACACTCACCCCAACATGACTATCGAAGCGTACGTGAAGGCCATGGCTGGGGTTGTCGGCCCTTCAGCCATCATCGCCGCCTCGAAAATGTACGGCAAGGCTGTGTTCTTCCTGGCATCGGAGCGGGTGGTGTCCCTGACCGTAATCAAGGGGCTCACCGTGGGCGGGACCATCCTGCCGGTGGATCCTCTCGAGGCCACCGTGCAGAGGATCCTCTTATCAAACATCCCGCCCTTTGTTTCGGCTGAGCTCCTCCTCCCCCACCTACGCCAACTGGGGGAGGTGAGGTCGGGGATCATACCGATCCCGCTCGGATGCAGGGAGGCCAGCCTTCGGCACGTCTTCTCCTTCCGGTGCCAGCTTTTTGTTCAGCTGGCGTGGGAGGAGGACACCGAGGGCACTTTTATTGTGTGCCACGAGGGGGCTGCCTACCGCGTCTTTTGGACGTCGGACGTGTGCGGTGCCACGCCTGTAAGGAGGTGGGGCACGTATGGAAGAACTGCCCCGCCTCCAAGGCCACCAGAACATCTGAGGCGGCCAAGGCTGGCGCCGCCACCGCTCCCCCCCCCCGATCCTGTACATGCTTCCTCAACACCTGATGCACGGTCGACGTCAGAGGCCAATGCCATCACGGCCCCCGGCGGGGTGGAGGGAGACTGTCCACATGGAGGGAAGGTGCGGAAGAAGATGAAGCACCTTAGAGCGGGACCCCTCGGTGAGCACACGGATACGGACGATCTGCTGGAACTTACGCCCGCATACCTTGCGCTGGTGGCGGCGGAGTCTCGGAGTTTGGGGGGCCTCGGGCCCATGATCGCAACCGCTGAGGCAAAAGAATTAAGACGTGCGACCGGACTTGGGCTCGAGGGACCCGAGCAACCCGCTCGATGGGAGGGAGTGGAGGAGGAGGCCTCGGTGGGTATGGAGGTTTCCCAGCCTTCGTGTCTCTCCATAACAAAAAGGAGATGCGAGTCCCTGGGAGAGGACCACGAGAGACAATGTCCCTCCTCGCGGAGGGAATCATCGCCCGCCGTGGGTGCTGCGCCCCCCCCTACTATTACCATCATCTGTATTCGGCAGGAGTTGCCTGTCCCTCGGGAGGGTACGACAAATGAGTCTGTCCCGCCTGCGCCTCCTGGGGATGGGGAAGAGACCCTGCGCATGGGGGGGACCGCGGATCTACCCGCGGAGGAAATAACAAAAGAACCATTACATGTCGCCATGTCGGGCGCGCTGGAGACTGTGAGGCTGGGCTCGCCCAGGTCAGTCCGGACCATTCCCAGGCACTGCTCGATGTGGCCGATGAATGTATTCAAGCTCCCCAGTCCGCTGGGTTGGTGGCTGATGGCGGTGAGGGGAAAGAACCCCTGACTCCGTCTCCGATGCTGTCGCCGGGGATGTTGGTGGAAATGGGGATAGTGTTCTCCCCGGTTTCCCCGTGCACCCCAGTGCCTGGGACAGAGAGGGGCACCGAACCACTGCCGCCTCCTGACCCGGCCCCTCCGGAGGAGCCCAGGGAGGAATCCTCTGCCGCCGATCCTGGGGGTGGGATCGGGACAGAGGCGGGGCTGGCTGATGACGACCTCCCGGCGGAGAGCACCGGGGATGAGTCAGACTCCGTCGCCAGTGAGGTGGCGGATACCCTCGTGCCCCCCTCCGGGTCCCCCCTCATCCCCATTGTGGAACTCCGGGACTTTCTGGCTGCGTGCCAGGGTCGCCCTGGCAAAATCCAGCTGGCCCTAGACAGATGGTCAGATCTGGCACTGCTCGTCAGCTCCGTCCGTGCCACTGTCAAATCCATGGGCACGGACGAGAGAGTGGGGCCGCGCGAGCAGCATCGCATCAACAAGTTCCTCGCTGGGCTGCTGAGGGGGTGGCAGTCGAATAGCGGCCACTCTCCCTCCTTCCATTAGGTTAAGTAGAGGTTGCACTATGCTCTTGTCATGAAGATAACCATAGCCAGCCTCAACATCAACGGCAGCAGAGATGCACGCCGTAGATTTAATAACTTCTTGGTCCTCTGGGATGGGAGGTATGCGGTGTGCTTCCTGCAGGAAACCCACACCATTCCGGAGGACGAGGCCATGTGGCTCCTGGAGTGGCAAGGAGGGGTCAGCATGAGTCACCTCTCCAACTATTCCAGTGGGGTGGCTATCTCGCTGGCCCCGCATTTTCAGCCAGATATCTTGGGGGTCAAGGAGCACGTGCCGGGCCGCTTGCTCCAGGTCACTGTTCGCCTGGGGGGCATGCCGCTCCATCTAGTGAACATGCACGCCCCCGCGGCCGGTGCGCAGCAAGTGCGATTCTTTGAAGAAGTGTCCGTTCTTCTGGGCTCCATCGACGTCGGCGAGTGCGTCATCCTCGGGGGGGATTTTAATTGTACCCTCGAGGCGAGGGACTGTTCAGGTCCCCTGTACAGCCTGGCGGTGATGGAGAAGTTGAGGGACCTGGTCGGGTCCTTTGACTTGGTGGACATCTGGTGAAATCTCCATCCCGACTCCAGTGCCTTCACTTATGTGAGGTCTGGAGGAGGAAGGTCCAAAATCGACCGCCTTTACATTTCCCGGGCGTACGTCTCCTGCATTCTGGCGGCTTCCATGCGGCTGGTGCCATGCACGGACCACCACCTGGTGTGGGTGGAGCTCGTTCTGTTACACACACGGGGGGGGGGGGTCCGCATACTGGCATTTTAACAACCTGCTGCTGGAGGACGAGTGGTTCCGGAATTCATTTCGTTGGGTCTGGGCCGACTGGAGAAGGAAGCAGGGGGGCTTCCCCTCCTTCAGGCTGTGGTGGGACCTGGGCAAGGCTCACGTCCATCTCTTCTGTCAGGAGTACGGGAGGGAGTCGACCAAGAGGCGGGAGGCCCAGGTCGGGCGGTTGGAGAGGGAGGTGCCCAACCTGGAGTCCCGTCTCGGTCAAGTCATCGAGGACTTAGCCCTGCGGAAGGTGTACGAAGAGAAGAAGGGCGCGCTGAAGGACCTGCAGCTCGTCGGGTCCCGAGGCACGTATGTGAGGTCGCGGATCCAGATCCTCCGGGTCCTGGACCGCGGCTCCCCCTTCTACTCGCTGGAAAAAAGATGGGGGGTCCGTAAGCAGCTCTTGGGGCTGCTGGCCGACGACGGATCTCTTGTCTCGGATCCGGAGGGGATCAGCGTGGAGACCCGGGCCTATTACGGTGCTCTGTTGTCTCTGGATCCGTCCAGCGACAATGTGCGCAGAGTTTTGTGGGAGGACCTGCTGAAGGTCGGCCCGGAGGACGCCGAAAAATTGGATGCTCTGCTAAGCTTGGCGGAGCTGACTGGTGCCCTCGGCCAGCTCTCGAGGGGAAAGTCCCCGGGGCTGGACAGGCTGACTGTGGAGTTCCACAGGGAGTTCTGGGACGTCCTTGGGGGCGACAACGCGTGGATCCTGGGGGAAAGTCTGGCGACCGGGGAGATGGCCCTCTCGTGGTGCAGGGCAGTCATTGTCCTGCTGCCTAAGAGGGGTGATCTCCACTTTTTAAAAACTGGCGCCCGGTCTCCCTCCTTAGCACGGATTATAACTTTTTTGCCAGGGCCATGTCTGCCCGCCTTGACACCGTGCTGGCCCACATGATTCACCCCGACCAGTCCTACATGGTCCCGGGCCGGACTATCCATGATAACATCCATCTGGTTCGGGACCTGGTCCACCATTCCCAGAGGGCTGGTCTGTCGGTTGCCTTCCTTTCCCTGGATCAGAAGAAGGTGTTCAACAGGGTGGATCACGAGTATCTCTTCGGGACTCTGCGCGCATTCGGATTCGGGACGCATTTCGTCACCAGGATCTGACTTCTGTACGCCACCACGGAGTGTCTGATAAAAGTTAACGGGTCTTGACGGCGCCCCTTTGCTTCGGGAAGGGGGTGCGTCAGGGATGCCCCATGTCCGGTCAGTTATATGCCGTCTGCGTGGAGCCTTTCCTGCACCTCTTGCAGAAGAGGTTGAAGGGACTGGCTCTGCAAGGGCCGGGCATGGAAGTCGTCCTCTCGGCTTACGCCGGTGATGTGCTCCTCATGGTCACGGATCCCGCTGACTTGCGGAGGATGCGAGAATGCCAGCAGATTTACTCGGACGCATTCTCCGCCAGGATCAACTGGGAGGAATGTTCTGGACTCCTGGTGGGCCAGTGGTGGGTGGACTCCCTGCTGGAGGAGTTCAGGCCCTTCGCCTGGAGCACCACGCAACTCCTCTACTTGGGAGTCTACCTCAGCCCCGTCAAGGACGCCTGGCCGGTGAACTGGCAAGAGCTGGAGGCCAAAGTCACCACTCGCTTAGGACGCTGGACAGGACTGCTCCGAGTGTTGTCCTACAGGGGTCGAGCGCTGGTCATAAACCAGCTGGTGGCCGCCATGTTGTGGTACCGGTTGGTCACTTTGATCCCGCCCCCTGCGTTTGTCGCCAAGATGCAGAAGAAGCTCATTGACTTCTTCTGGGACAAAGGGAAGCACTGGGTCTCTGCCATAGTTCTGAGTCTCCCGCTTAGGGAGGGCGGTCAGGCGCTGGTGTGCCTTCGCACCCGGGTGGCGACTTTCCGTCTTCGGACCCTGCAGAGATACCTGTATGTCGAGAATCCTCCTCGATGGTGTGCGCTGGCGACGTATTTCTTCCGCCAGCTGCACGGCCTCAACTATGACACGCAGCTCCTGTTTGTGGATTTGGGCCGTATGCGTGCCTACCTGCGGGAGTTGCCTGTCTTCTACCAGGAACTGCTATGGGTCTAGAACAGCATCGTCTCCAGGCGGAGTTCTCCCCCATCAGGAGTGGCGGCTCTCCTTCAGGAGCCGCTGCTCAGGAATCCGCACCTCCGTGACCGCTGGATCGGGCGGCTGGTGGAGGGCAGGGCTGTGCCTGGTAAGGTGACCAGGGTCGGGGACCTGCTCGATGGCGGAGGAGCAGGTTGGATGGTGCCAGAGGAGCTGGCGCAGCGCCTGTCCTGGGCCAACGTCCGGCTTGCGGCCAAAGCCATCGAGACGCTGAAAGCGGCGCTGGGCCCCGACTCCAATAGGTGTATCGAGGAGGCTCAGGCACGTGGGGCGACCCCGTCCGAACTGACCCCTGTTCGGATGGAATTCCTCATTGGCGCACGGCCCTGAAACCCCTCTCGGGAACCGGCGCCTCACAACTTGAGCCACCTCGAGAAAATGCCCTCCGTGCCTTTAGTTCTGTGCGGAGTGGTTTCCTGTACAGGCTACTCCTGCACACTCTCCACTTTGTCATCTTCGCCTGCCGTCCGGCCACGCTTTGGCGTGCCATTTTGCCATCTGGTGGAGGTCCCAAATGGGGGGCTCTCTATGCGGGAGTCCTCCCTTTATCTATTGGGGACTTGGCCTGAAGGGTGTTGCATGGAGCAGTCCCATGCAATAAGATTTTAAGTAAGTTCACGGACTCCCAGGCCTCTTGCTATTTTTGCGGCCTAGAGGAGTTCGTGTTCCATGTTTATGTGGAATGTGAGAGGTTGCAGCCCATGTTCCATTATTTGAAGGGACTGCTCCTCGATTTTTGGCTGCACTTCAGTCCCACGCTCCTGATCTACGGTCACCCAGTGCGGAGGGGAGAGGGCAGGTCGGAGGACCTCCTTGTAGGACTGCTCCTGGGCCTGGCCAAAGTGGCAATTGTAGTGTATGTACCTTTAAGAGGAACTATGTTTTTGAAGCCCCTGTATAATGTAGTACCAGTAGTGACCACTCGGGTATATAAGCCTGTGTAGCGTCTTGTATAGTTAGTTCACCTCCAGACTTTGTTCAGTAAACACTTGTTAAATCAACTCCTGCATTCCGTGTCTCCATTAACACACGGATCTAACAGCCATAAACAGGTCCAGGCAGCGGGCGGTCGAGTGGGTCGTTCGGCCCGATTGCCTGCCTCTCTTCCGCAGCTATGTTCACGCCCGTTGGCCCTGGAGATGGAGCACGCGGTGTCTGCCGGCACACTTGAGACCTTCCAAGACAGGTGGGTGCCGCGGGGACTGGAGTGCATCATCACACCGGCCAATGTGATTTTAATTTAATTTGATTCGTTTTTTAAATTAATCCAGTGTTTTTAAGCTTCTTTACAGTCCATCTGTTCGGCTGGGAGAGCGAGAGGCTCCGCTCGGCGATGCAGAGAGCCCTGCAGATGGAGAAGAATGTCAGCCAGAGGCTGCTGGATCTGCACAAGCTCTCCACTGGGAACGCCGACCCTCAACTTTGTGAATTCCTGGAGACCCACTATCCGGATGAACAAGTGAAGATGATCAAGAAGCTTGGAGATCACATCATTAACTTGGAGACTGGGACCCTGGCCTTGTAGGCATGAGGGCTTGTGACTTTGTACAAACAGCCGAGACTTGAGCTCTGTGAATGTCATTAAAAAAAGCACAAAAAAAAGAACTAAAAAAAATATTTTAAAAAATTTAAAAAAATATGTATAAAAAAATAAAACTAAAAAAAAAT